>NW_026552751.1:0-25067 GCF_027596085.1 Anoplopoma fimbria | reverse complement strand
TTTTCAAAAGTGATATTTTTTAAAAGTGAGGATATTTTTCAAAAGTGAGGATATTTTTTCAAAAGTGAGGATATTTTTCAAAAAGTGAGGATATTTTTCAAAAGTGAGGATATTTTTCAAAAGTGAGGATATTTTTAAAAGTGAGGATATTTTTCAAAAGTGAGGATATTTTTCAAAAGTGATGATATTTTCAAAAGTGAGGATATTTTTCAAAAGTGAGGATATTTTTCAAAAGTGAGGATATTTTTCAAAAGTGAGGATATTTTTCAAAAGTGAGGATATTTTTCAAAAGTGAGGATATTTTTCAAAAAGTGAGGATATTTTTCAAAAGTGATATTTTTCAAAAGTGAGGATATTTTTCAAAAGTGAGGATATTTTTCAAAAGTGAGGATATTTTTCAAAAGTGAGGATATTTTTCAAAAGTGAGGATATTTTTCAAAAGTGAGGATATTTTTCAAAAGTGAGGATATTTTTCAAAAGTGAGGATATTTTTCAAAAGTGAGGATATTTTTCAAAAGTGAGGATATTTTTCAAAAGTGAGGATATTTTTCAAAAGTGAGGATATTTTTCAAAAGTGAGGATATTTTTCAAAAGTGAGGATATTTTTCAAAAGTGAGGATATTTTTCAAAAGTGAGGATATTTTTCAAAAGTGAGTGATATTTTTTCAAAAGTGAGGATATTTTTCAAAAGTGAGGATATTTTTCAAAAGTGAGGATATTTTTCAAAAGTGAGGATATTTTTCAAAAGTGAGGATATTTTTCAAAAGTGAGGATATTTTTCAAAAGTGAGGATATTTTTCAAAAGTGAGGATATTTTTCAAAAGTGAGGATATTTTTCAAAAGTGAGGATATTTTTCAAAAGTGAGGATATTTTTCAAAAGTGAGGATATTTTTCAAAAAGTGAGGATATTTTTCAAAAGTGAGGATATTTTTCAAAATTTTTCAAAAGTGATATTTTTTCAAAAGTGAGGATATTTTTCAAAAGTGAGGATATTTTTCAAAAGTGAGGATATTTTTCAAAAGTGAGGATATTTTTCAAAAGCGAGGATATTTTTCAAAAGTGAGGATATTTTTCAAAAGAGGATATTTTTAAAAAGTGAGGATATTTTTCAAAAGTGGATATTTTTTTCAAAAGTGAGGATATTTTTCAAAAGTGAGGATATTTTTTTAAAAGTGATATTTTTTTTCAAAAGTGAGGATATTTTTCAAAAGTGAGGATATTTTTCAAAAGTGAGGATATTTTTCAAAAGTGAGGATATTTTTCAAAAGTGAGGATATTTTTTAAAAGTGAGGATATTTTTCAAAAGTGAGGATATTTTTCAAAAGTGAGGATTTTTTCAAAGTGAGGATATTTTTCAAAAGTGAGGATATTTTTCAAAAGTGAGGATATTTTTCAAAAGTGAGGATATTTTTCAAAAGTGAGGATATTTTTCAAAAGTGAGGATATTTTTCAAAAGTGAGGATATTTTTCAAAAGCGAGGATATTTTTCAAAATTGACGATATTTTTCAAAAGAGGATATTTTTCAAAAGTTAGGATATTTTTCAAAAGTGAGGATATTTTTCAAAAGTGAGGATATTTTTCAAAAGTGAGGATATTTTTCAAAAGTGAGGATATTTTTCAAAAGTGAGGATATTTTTCAAAAGTGAGGATATTTTTCAAAAGTGAGGATATTTTTTTCAAAGTGAGGATATTTTTCAAAAGTGAGGATATTTTTTTCAAAAGTGATATTTTTTTCAAAAAGTGAGGATATTTTTCAAAAGTGAGGATATTTTTCAAAAGTGAGGATATTTTTCAAAAGTGAGGATATTTTTTTTAGAAAGTGAGGATATTTTTCAAAAGTGAGGATATTTTTCAAAAGTGAGGATATTTTTCAAAAGTGAGGATATTTTTCAAAAGTGAGGATATTTTTCAAAAGTGAGGATATTTTTCAAAAGTGAGGATATTTTTCAAAAGTGAGGATATTTTTCAAAAGTGAGGATATTTTTCAAAAGTGAGGATATTTTTCAAAAGTGAGGATATTTTTCAAAAGTGAGGATATTTTTCAAAAGTGAGGATATTTTTCAAAAGTGAGGATATTTTTCAAAAGTGAGGATATTTTTCAAAAGTGGATATTTTTCAAAAGTGAGGATATTTTTCAAAAGTGAGGATATTTTTTCAAAAGTGAGGATATTTTTCAAAAGTGTGTATATTTTTCAAAAGTGAGGATATTTTTCAAAAGTGAGGATATTTTTCAAAAGTGAGGATATTTTTCAAAAGTGAGGATATTTTTCAAAAGTGAGGATATTTTTCAAAAGTGAGGATATTTTTCAAAAGTGAGGATATTTTTCAAAAGTGAGATATTTTTCAAAAGTGAGGATATTTTTCAAAAGTGAGGATATTTTTCAAAAGTGAGGATATTTTTCAAAAGTGAGGATATTTTTAAAATGTGAGGATGTTTTCCAAAGTGTGGATATTTTTCAAAAGTGAGGATATTTTTCAAAAGTGAGGATATTTTTCAAAAGTGAGGATATTTTTCAAAAGTGAGGATATTTTTTTCAAAGTGAGGATATTTTTCAAAAGTGAGGATATTTTTCAAAAGAGGATATTTTTTCAAAAGTGAGGATATTTTTCAAAAGTGAGGATATTTTTCAAAAGTGAGGATATTTTTCAAAAGTGAGGATATTTTTCAAAAGTGAGGATATTTTTCAAAAGTGAGGATATTTTTCAAAAGTGAGGATATTTTTCAAAAGTGAGGATATTTTTCAAAAGAGGATATTTTTTTCAAAGGTGAGGATATTTTTCAAAAGTGAGGATATTTTTCAAAAGTGAGGATATTTTTCAAAAGTGAGGATATTTTTCAAAAAGTGAGGATGAAAAGTGGATATTTTTCAAAAGTGAGGATATTTTTCAAAAGTGAGGATATTTTTCAAAAGTGAGGATATTTTTCAAAAGAGGATATTTTTCAAAAGTGAGGATATTTTTCAAAATATGAAAAGTGATATTTTTTCAAAAAGTGAGGATATTTTTCAAAAGTGAGGATATTTTTCAAAAGTGAGGATATTTTTCAAAAGTGAGGATATTTTTCAAAAAGTGAGGATATTTTTCAAAAGTGAGGATATTTTTCAAAAGTGAGGATATTTTTCAAAAGTGAGGATATTTTTCAAAAAAGTGAGGATATTTTTCAAAAGTGAGGATATTTTTCAAAAGTGAGGATATTTTTCAAAAGTGAGGATATTTTTCAAAAGTGAGGATATTTTTCAAAAGTGAGGATATTTTTCAAAAAGTTTTTTTCAAAAGTGAGGATATTTTTCAAAAGTGAGGATATTTTTCAAAAGTGAGGATATTTTTCAAAAGTGAGGATATTTTTCAAAAGTGACGATATTTTTCAAAAGAGGATATTTTTAAAAAGAGGATTTTTTTTCAAAAGTGAGGATATTTTTTTTCAAATTTTTCAGGATATTTTTTTCAAAAGTGAGGATATTTTTCAAAAGTGAGGATATTTTTCAAAAGTGAGGATATTTTTCAAAAGTGAGGATATTTTTCAAAAGTGAGGATATTTTTCAAAAGTGAGGATATTTTTCAAAAGTGAGGATATTTTTCAAAAGTGAGGATATTTTTCAAAAGTGAGGATATTTTTCAAAATATTTTTCAAAAGTGAGGATATTTTTCAAAAGTGAGGATATTTTTCAAAAAAAGTGAGGATATTTTTCAAAAGAGGATATTTTTCAAAAGTGAGGATATTTTTCAAAAGTGAGGATATTTTTCAAAAGCGAGGATATTTTTTTTCAAAAGTGAGGATATTTTTCAAAAGTGAGGATATTTTTCAAAAGTGAGGATATTTTTCAAAAGTGAGGATATTTTTCAAAAGTGAGGATATTTTTCAAAAGTGAGGATATTTTTCAAAAGAGGATTTTTTTCAAAAGTGAGGATTTTTTCAAAAGAGGATATTTTTCAAAAGTGAGGATATTTTTCAAAAGTGAGGATATTTTTCAAAAGTGAGGATATTTTTCAAAAGTGAGGATATTTTTCAAAAGGATATTTTTCAAAAGTGAGGATATTTTTTCAAAATTGAGGATATTTTTTAAAAATTTAGGATATTTTTCAAAAGGGATGATATTTTTCAAAAGTGAGGATATTTTTCAAAAGTGAGGATATTTTTCAAAAGTGAGGATATTTTTCAAAAGTGAGGATATTTTTCAAAAGTGATATTTTTCAAAAGATATTTTTCAAAAGTGAGGATATTTTTCAAAAAAGTGAGGATATTTTTTTTCAAAAGTGAGGATATTTTTCAAAAGTGAGGATATTTTTTTCAAAAGTGAGGATATTTTTCAAAAGTGAGGATTTTTTTGAGGATATTTTTCAAAAGTGAGGATTTTTTCAAAAGGATATTTTTCAAAATATTTTTTCAAAAGTGAGGATATTTTTCAAAAGTGAGGATATTTTTCAAAAGTGAGGATATTTTTCAAAAGTGAGGATATTTTTCAAAAGTGAGGATATTTTTCAAAAGTGAGGATATTTTTCAAAAGTGAGGATTTTTTCCAAAGTGAGGATATTTTTCAAAAGTGAGGATATTTTACAAAAGTGAAAAAGTGAGGATATTTTTCAAAAGTGAGGATATTTTTCAAAAGTGAGGATATTTTTCAAAAGTGAGGATATTTTTCAAAAGTGAGGATATTTTTCAAAAAAAGTGAGGATATTTTTCAAAAGTGAGGATATTTTTCAAAAGTGAGGATATTTTTTTCAAAAGTGAGGATATTTTTTTCAAAAGTGAGGATATTTTTCAAAAGTGAGGATATTTTTCAAAAGTGAGGATATTTTTCAAAAGTGAGGATATTTTTCAAAAGTGAGGATATTTTTCAAAATTGAGGATATTTTTCAAAAGTGAGGATTTTTTTCCAAAGTGTGGATATTTTTAAAAAAGTGAGGATATTTTTCAAAAGTGAGGATATTTTTCAAAAGTGAGGATATTTTTCAAAAGTGAGGATATTTTTCAAAAGTGAGGATATTTTTCAAAAGTGAGGATATTTTTCAAAAGTGAGGATATTTTTTTTCAAAAGTGAGGATATTTTTCAAAAGTGAGGATATTTTTCAAAAGTTTCAGGATATTTTTCAAAAGTGAGGATATTTTTTTTACAAAAGTGAGGATATTTTTCAAAGTGAGGATATTTTTTCAAAAGTGAGGATATTTTTCAAAAGTGAGGATATTTTTCAAAAGTGAGGATATTTTTCAAAAGTGAGGATATTTTTCAAAAGTGAGGATATTTTTGAGGATAAAAAGTGAGGATATTTTTCAAAAGTGAGGATATTTTTCAAAAGTGAGGATATTTTTCAAAAGTGAGGATATTTTTCAAAAGTGAGGATATTTTTCAAAAGTGAGGATATTTTTCAAAAGTGAGGATATTTTTCAAAAGTGAGGATATTTTTCAAAAGTGAGGATATTTTTCAAAAGTGAGGATATTTTTTTCAAAAGTGAGGATATTTTTCAAAAGTGAGGATATTTTTCAAAAGTGAGGATTTTTTCAAAAGTGAGGATATTTTTCAAAAGTGAGGATATTTTTCAAAAGTGAGGATATTTTTTTTCAAAGGATATTTTTCAAAAGTGAGGATATTTTTCAAAAGTGAGGATATTTTTCAAAAGTGAGGATATTTTTCAAAAGTGAGGATATTTTTCAAAAAAGTGAGGATATTTTTCAAAAGTGAGGATATTTTTCAAAAGTGAGGATATTTTTCAAAAGTGAGGATATTTTTCAAAAGTGAGGATATTTTTCAAAAGTGAGGATATTTTTCAAAAGTGAGGATATTTTTCAAAAGTGAGGATATTTTTCAAAAGTGAGGATATTTTTCAAAAGTGAGGATATTTTTCAAAAGTGAGGATATTTTTCAAAAGTGAGGATATTTTTCAAAAGTGAGGATATTTTTCAAAAGTGAGGATATTTTTCAAAAGTACGGATATTTTTCAAAAGTGAGGATATTTTTCAAAAGTGAGGATATTTTTCAAAAGGGATGATATTTTTAAAAAGTGATATTTTTTCAAAAGTGAGGATATTTTTCAAAAGTGAGGATATTTTTCAAAAGTGAGGATATTTTTCAAAAGTGAGGATATTTTTCAAAAGTGAGGATATTTTTCAAAAGTGAGGATATTTTTCAAAAGTGAGGATATTTTTCAAAAGTGAGGATATTTTTCAAAAGTGAGGATATTTTTCAAAAAGTGAGGATATTTTTCAAAAGTGAGGATATTTTTCAAAAGTGAGGATATTTTTCAAAGTGAGGATATTTTTCAAAAGTGAGGATATTTTTCAAAAGTGAGGATATTTTTCAAAAGTGAGGATATTTTTCAAAAGTGAGGAAATTTTTCAAAAGTGAGAAATTTTTTCAAAATTGACAATATTTTTCAAAAGTGAGGGTATTTTTCAAAAGTGAGGATATTTTTCAAAAGTGAGGATATTTTTCAAAAGTGAGGATATTTTTCAAAAGTGAGGATATTTTTCAAAAGTGAGATATTTTTTTCAAAAGTGAGGATATTTTTCAAAAGTGAGGATATTTTTCAAAAGTGAGGATATTTTTCAAAAGTGAGGATATTTTTCAAAAGTGAGGATATTTTTCAAAAGTGAGGATATTTTTCAAAAGTGAGGATATTTTTTTAAAAGTGAGGATATTTTTCAAAAGTGAGGATATTTTTCAAAAGTGAGGATATTTTTCAAAAGTGAGGATATTTTTTTTCAAAAGTGAGGATATTTTTCAAAAAGTGAGGATATTTTTCAAAAGTGAGGATATTTTTCAAAAGTGAGGATATTTTTCAAAAGTGAGGATATTTTTCAAAAGTGAGGATATTTTTCAAAAGTGAGGATATTTTTCAAAAGTGAGGATATTTTTCAAAAGTGAGGATATTTTTCAAAAGTGAGGATATTTTTCAAAAGTGAGGATATTTTTCAAAATTTTTCAAAAGTGAGGATATTTTTCAAAAGTGAGGATATTTTTCAAAAGTGAGGATATTTTTCAAAAGTGAGGATATTTTTCAAAAGTGAGGATATTTTTCAAAAGTGAGGATATTTTTCAAAAGTGAGGATATTTTTCAAAAGTGAGGATATTTTTCAAAATTTTTCAAAAGTGAGATATTTTTCAAAAGTGAGGATATTTTTCAAAAGTGAGGATATTTTTCAAAAGTGAGGATATTTTTCAAAAGTGAGGATATTTTTCAAAAGTGAGGATATTTTTCAAAAGTGAGGATATTTTTTAAAAGTGAGGATATTTTTCAAAAGGATATTTTTCAAAAGTGATTTTTTTCAAAAAGTGGGATATTTTTCAAAAGTGAGGATATTTTTCAAAAGTGAGGATATTTTTCAAAAGTGAGGATATTTTTCAAAAGTGAGGATATTTTTCAAAAGTGAGGATATTTTTCAAAAGTGAGGATATTTTTCAAAAGTGAGGATATTTTTCAAAAGTGAGGATATTTTTCAAAAGTGAGGATATTTTTCAAAAGTGAGGATATTTTTCAAAAAAGGATATTTTTCAAAAGTTTTCAAAAGTGGATATTTTTCAAAAGTGAGGATATTTTTCAAAAGTGAGGATATTTTTCAAAAGTGAGGATATTTTTCAAAAGTGAGGATATTTTTCAAAAGTGAGGATATTTTTCAAAAGTGAGGATATTTTTCAAAAGTGAGGATATTTTTCAAAAGTGAGGATATTTTTTTTCAAAAGTGAGGATATTTTTCAAAAGTGAGGATATTTTTCAAAAGTGAGGATATTTTTTTCAAAAGTGAAAAGGATATTTTTTTTCAAAAGAGGATATTTTTCAAAAGTGAGGATATTTTTCAAAAGTGAGGATATTTTTCAAAGTGAGGATATTTTTCAAAAGTGAGGATATTTTTCAAAAGTGAGGATATTTTTCAAAAGTGAGGATATTTTTCAAAAGTGAGGATATTTTTTCAAAAAGAGGATATTTTTCAAAAGTGAGGATATTTTTCAAAAGTGAGGATATTTTTCAAAATTTTTCAAAAGTGATATTTTTCAAAAGTGAGGATATTTTTCAAAAGTGAGGATATTTTTCAAAAGTGAGGATATTTTTCAAAAGTGAGGATATTTTTCAAAAGTGAGGATATTTTTCAAAAGTGAGGATATTTTTCAAAAGTGAGGATATTTTTCAAAAGTGAGGATATTTTTCAAAAGTGAGGATATTTTTCAAAAAGTGAGGATATTTTTCAAAAGTGAGGATATTTTTCAAAAAGTGAGGATATTTTTCAAAAGTGTGGATATTTTTCAAAAGTGAGTATATTTTTCCAAAGGATATTTTTCAAAAGTTTTTTTTCAAAAGTGAGGATATTTTTCAAAAGTGAGGATATTTTTCAAAAAGTGAGGATATTTTTCAAAAGTGAGGATATTTTTCAAAAGTGAGGATATTTTTCAAAAGTGAGGATATTTTTCAAAAGTGAGGATATTTTTCAAAAGTGAGGATATTTTTCAAAAGTGAGGATATTTTTCAAAAGTGAGGATATTTTTCAAAAGTGAGGATATTTTTCAAAAGTGAGGATATTTTTCAAAAGTGAGGATATTTTTCAAAAGTGAGGATATTTTTCAAAAGTGAGGATATTTTTCAAAAGTGAGGATATTTTTCAAAAGTGAGGATATTTTACCAAAGTGAGGATATTTTTGAAAAGTGAGGATATTTTTCAAAAGTGAGGATTTTTTTCGAAAGTGAGGATCTTTTTCAAAAGTGAGGATATTTTTCAAAAGTGAGGATATTTTTCGAAAGTGAGGATATTTTTCAAAAGTGAGGATATTTTTCAAAAGTGAGGATATTTTTCAAAAGTGAAAGTTTTCAAATATTTATTTTTCAAAAGTGAGGATATTTTTCAAAAGTGAGGATATTTTTAAAAAAAGAGGATATTTTTCAAAAGTGAGGATATTTTTCAAAAGTGAGGATATTTTTCAAAAGTGAGGATATTTTTCAAAAGTGAGGATATTTTTCAAAAGTGAGGATATTTTTCAAAATTTTTCAAAAGTGATATTTTTTTTTAAAAGAGGATATTTTTTCAAAAGTGAGGATATTTTTCAAAAGTGAGGATATTTTTCAAAAGTGAGGATATTTTTCAAAAGTGAGGATATTTTTCAAAAGTGAGGATATTTTTCAAAAGTGAGGATATTTTTCAAAAGTGAGGATATTTTTCAAAAGTGAGGATATTTTTCAAAAGTGAGGATATTTTTCAAAAGTGAGGATATTTTTCAAAAAGTGAATATTTTTCAAAAGTGAGGATATTTTTTCAAAAAATTGAAAGGATATTTTTTTCAAAAGTGAGGATATTTTTCAAAAAAAGTGAGGATATTTTTCAAAAGTGAGGATATTTTTTTTCAAAAGTGAGGATATTTTTCAAAAGTGAGGATATTTTTCAAAAGTGAGGATTTTTCAAAAAGTGAGGATATTTTTCAAAGTGAGGATATTTTTCAAAAGTGAGGATATTTTTCAAAAGTGAGGATATTTTTCAAAAAAAGTGAGGATATTTTTCAAAAGTGAGGATATTTTTCAAAAGTGAGGATATTTTTCAAAAGTGAGGATATTTTTCAAAAGTGAGGATATTTTTCAAAAGTGAGGATATTTTTCAAAAGTGAGGATATTTTTTTCAAAAGTGAGGATATTTTTCAAAAGTGAGGATATTTTTCAAAAGTGAGGATATTTTTCAAAAGTGAGGATATTTTTCAAAAGTGAGGATATTTTTCAAAAGTGAGGATATTTTTCAAAAGTGAGGATATTTTTCAAAAGTGAGGATATTTTTCAAAAGTGAGGATATTTTTCAAAAGTGAGGATATTTTTCAAAAGTTTTCAAAAGGATATTTTTTTCAAAAGTGAGGATATTTTTCAAAAGTGAGGATATTTTTTTTCAAAAGTGAGGATATTTTTCAAAAGTGAGGATATTTTTCAAAAAGTGAGGATATTTTTCAAAAGTGAGGATATTTTTCAAAAAGTGAGGATATTTTTCAAAAGTGAGGATTTTTTTCAAAAGTGAGGATATTTTTCAAAAGTGAGGATATTTTTCAAAAGTGAGGATATTTTTCAAAAAGTGAGGATATTTTTTTCAAAAGTGAGGATATTTTTCAAAAGCGAGGATATTTTTCAAAAGCGAGGATATTTTTCAAAAGCGAGGATATTTTTCAAAAGCGAGGATATTTTTCAAAAGTGAGGATTTTTTTTCATTTTTTTCAAAAGTGAGGATATATTTTTCAAAAGTGAGGATATTTTTCAAAAGTGAGGATATTTTTCAAAAGTGAGGATATTTTTCAAAAGTGAGGATATTTTTCAAAAGTGAGGATATTTTTCAAAAGTGAGGATATTTTTCAAAAGTGAGGATATTTTTCAAAAGTGAGGATATTTTTCAAAAGTGAGGATATTTTTTTCAAAAGTGAGGATATTTTTCAAAAGTGAGGATATTTTTATTTTTCAAAAGTGAGGATATTTTTCAAAAGTTTTCAAAAGGATATTTTTTTCAAAAGTGAGGATATTTTTTAAAAGTGAGGATATTTTTCAAAAGTGAGGATATTTTTCAAAAGTGAGGATATTTTTCAAAAGTGAGGATATTTTTCAAAAGTGAGGATTTTTTTTGAGGATATTTTTCAAAAGTGAGGATATTTTTCAAAAGTGAGGATATTTTTCAAAAGTGAGGATATTTTTTCAAAAGTGAGGATATTTTTCAAAAGTGAGGATATTTTTCAAAAAGTGAGGATATTTTTCAAAAGTGAGGATATTTTTTTTCAAAAAGTGAGGATATTTTTCAAAAGTGAGGATATTTTTCAAAAGTGAGGATATTTTTCAAAAGTGATATATTTTTCAAAAGTGAGGATATTTTTCAAAAGTGAGGGTATTTTTCAAAAGTGTCGATATTTTTCAAAAGTGAGGATATTTTTTTTAAAATTTAGGATATTTTTCAAAAGTGATATTTTTTTTCAAAAGTGAGGATATTTTTCAAAATATTTTTCAAAAGTGAGGATATTTTTTTCAAAAGTGAGGATATTTTTCAAAAGTGAGGATATTTTTCAAAAGTGAGGATATTTTTCAAAAGTTTTCAAAGTGATATTTTTCAAAAGAGGATATTTTTTTTCAAAAGTGAGGATATTTTTCAAAAGTGAGGATAAAGTTATTTTTCAAAGTGAGGATATTTTTCAAAAGTGTGTATATTTTACAAAAAGTGAGGATATTTTTCAAAAGTGAGGATATTTTTCAAAAGTGAGGATATTTTTCAAAAGTGAGGATATTTTTCAAAAGTGTAGATATTTTTCAAAAGTGAGGATATTTTTCAAAAGTGAGGATATTTTTCAAAAGCGAGGATATTTTTCAAAAGCGAGGATATTTTTCAAAAGTGAGGATATTTTTGAAAAGCGAGGATATTTTTCAAAAGTGAGGATATTTTTTCAAAAGTGAGGATATTTTTCAAAAGTGAGATATTTTTTTTCAAAAGTGAGGATATTTTTCAAAAGTGAGGATATTTTTCAAAAGTGAGGATATTTTTCAAAAGTGAGGATATTTTTCAAAAGTGAGGATATTTTTCAAAATTGAGGATATTTTTCAAAAGTGAGGATATTTTTCAAAAGTGAGGATATTTTTCAAAAGTGAGGATATTTTTCAAAAGTGAGGATATTTTTCAAAAGAGGATATTTTTCAAAAGTGAGGATATTTTTCAAAAGTGAGGATATTTTTCAAAAGTGAGGATATTTTTTCAAAAGAATGTTATTTTTTCAAAATTGACGATTTTTTTCAAAAGTGAGGATATTTTTCAAAAGAGGATATTTTTCAAAAAGTGAGGATATTTTTCAAAAGTGAGGATATTTTTCAAAAGTGAGGATATTTTTCAAAAGTGAGGATATTTTTCAAAAGTGAGGATATTTTTCAAAAGTGAGGATATTTTTCAAAAGTGAGGATATTTTTCAAAAGAGGATTTTTCATTTTTTTTCAAAAGTGAGGATATTTTTCAAAAGTGAGGATATTTTTCAAAAGGATGAGGATATTTTTTTTCAAAAAGTGAGGATATTTTTCAAAAGTGAGGATATTTTTCAAAAGTGAGGATTTTTTTCAAAAGAGGATATTTTTTCAAAAGTGAGGATATTTTTCAAAAGTGAGGATATTTTTCAAAAGTGAGGATATTTTTTCAAAAGTGAGGATATTTTTCAAAAGTGAGGATATTTTTCAAAAGTATTTTTCAAAAAGTATTTTTTTCAAAAGTGAGGATATTTTTCAAAAGTGAGGATATTTTTCAAAAGTGAGGATATTTTTCAAAAGTGAGGATATTTTTCAAAAGTGAGGATATTTTTCAAAAGTGAGGATATTTTTCAAAAGTGAGGATATTTTTTCAAAAGTGAGGATATTTTTCAAAAGAGGATATTTTTTTCAAAAGTGAGGATATTTTTCAAAAGTGAGGATATTTTTCAAAAGTGAGGATATTTTTCAAAAGTGAGGATATTTTTCAAAAGTGAGGATATTTTTCAAAAGTGAGGATATTTTTTTCAAAAGTGAGGATATTTTTCAAAAGTGAGGATATTTTTCAAAAGTGAGGATATTTTTCAAAAGTGAGGATATTTTTCAAAGTGAGGATATTTTTCAAAAGATATTTTTTTTCAAAAGTGAGGATATTTTTCAAAAGTGAGATATTTTTCAAAAGTGAGGATATTTTTCAAAAGGAGGATATTTTTCAAAAGTGAGGATATTTTTCAAAAGTGAGGATATTTTTCAAAAGTGAGGATATTTTTCAAAAGTGAGGATATTTTTTCAAAAGTGAGGATATTTTTCAAAAGTGAGGATATTTTTCAAAAGTGAGGATATTTTTCAAAAGTGAGGATATTTTTCAAAAGTGAAAAAGTGATATTTTTCAAAAGTGAGGATATTTTTCAAAAGGATATTTTTTTCAAAAGTGAGGATATTTTTCAAAAGTGAGGATATTTTTCAAAAGTGAGGATATTTTTCAAAAAGTGAGGATATTTTTCAAAAAGTGAGGATATTTTTCAAAAGTGAGGATATTTTTCAAAAGTGAGGATATTTTTCAAAAGTGAGGATATTTTTCAAAAGTGAGGATATTTTTCAAAAAGTGAGGATATTTTTTTCAAAAGTGAGGATATTTTTCAAAAGTGAGGATATTTTTCAAAAGTGAGGATATTTTTCAAAAGTTATTTTTCAAAAGTGAGGATATTTTTCAAAAGTATTTTTTTTCAAAAAAGTGAGGATATTTTTCAAAAGTGAGGATATTTTTCAAAAAAGTGAGGATATTTTTCAAAAAGTGAGGATATTTTTCAAAAGTGAGGATATTTTTCAAAAGTGAGGATATTTTTCAAAAGTGAGGATATTTTTCAAAAGTGAGGATATTTTTCAAAAGTGAGGATATTTTTCAAAAGTGAGGATATTTTTCAAAAGTGAGGATATTTTTCAAAAGTGAGGATATTTTTCAAAAGTGAGGATATTTTTCAAAAGTGAGGATATTTTTCAAAAGTGAGGATATTTTTCAAAAGTGAGGATATTTTTCAAAAGTGAGGATATTTTTCAAAAGTGAGGATATTTTTCAAAAGTGAGGATATTTTTCAAAAGTGAGATATTTTTCAAAAGTGAGGATATTTTTCAAAAGTGAAAAGATATTTTTTCAAAAGTGAGGATATTTTTCAAAAGTGAGGATATTTTTCAAAAGTGAGGATATTTTTTCAAAAGTGAAAGTTTTTTCAAAAGTGAGGATATTTTTCAAAAGTGAGGATATTTTTTTTAAAAAGTGAGGATATTTTAAAAGTGAGGATATTTTTCAAAAGTGAGGATATTTTTCAAAAGTGAGGATATTTTTTCAAAAGTGAGGATATTTTTCAAAAGTGAGGATATTTTTCAAAAGTGATATTTTTCAAAAGTGAGGATATTTTTCAAAAGTGAGGATATTTTTCAAAAGTGAGGATATTTTTCAAAAGTGAGGATATTTTTCAAAAGTGAGGATATTTTTCAAAAGTGAGGATATTTTTCAAAAGTGAGGATATTTTTCAAAAGTGAGGATATTTTTCAAAAGTGAGGATATTTTTGAGGATATTTTTCAAAAGAGGATATTTTTCAAAAGTGAGGATATTTTTCAAAAGTGAGGATATTTTTCAAAAGTGAGGATATTTTTCAAAAGTGAGGATATTTTTCAAAAGTGAGGATATTTTTCAAAAGTGAGGATATTTTTCAAAAGTGAGGATATTTTTCAAAAGTGAGGATATTTTTCAAAAGTGAGGATATTTTTCAAAGTGAGGATATTTTTCAAAAGTGAGGATATTTTTCAAAAGTAGGATATTTTTCAAAAGTATTTTTTCAAAAGTGAGGATATTTTTCAAAAGTGAGGATATTTTTCAAAAGCGAGGATATTTTTCAAAAGCGAGGATATTTTTCAAAAGTGAGGATATTTTTCAAAAGAGGATATTTTTCAAAAAAGTGAGGATATTTTTCAAAAGTGAGGATATTTTTCAAAAGTGATATTTTTCAAAAGGATATTTTTTTCAAAAGTGAGGATATTTTTCAAAAGTGAGGATATTTTTCAAAAGTGAGGATATTTTTCAAAAGTGAGGATATTTTTCAAAAGTGAGGATATTTTTCAAAAGTGAGGATATTTTTCATTTTTCAAAAGTGAGGATATTTTTCAAAAGTGAGGATATTTTTCAAAAGTGAGGATATTTTTCAAAAGTGAGGATATTTTTCAAAAGTGAGGATATTTTTCAAAAGTGAGGATATTTTTCAAAAGTGAGGATATTTTTCAAAAGTGAGGATATTTTTTTTCAAAAGTGAGATATTTTTCAAAAGGATATTTTTTTTCAAAAGTGAGGATATTTTTCAAAAGTGAGGATATTTTTCAAAAGTGAGGATATTTTTTTCAAAAGTGAGGATATTTTTCAAAAGTGAGGATATTTTTCAAAAGTGAGGATATTTTTCAAAAGTGAGGATATTTTTTCAAAAGTGAGGATATTTTTCAAAAAGTGAGGATATTTTTCAAAAGTGAGGATATTTTTCAAAAGTGAGATATTTTTCAAAAGTGAGGATATTTTTAAAAAGTGAGGATGTTTTCCAAAGTGAGGATATTTTTCAAAAGTGAGGATATTTTTTTCAAAAGTGAGGATATTTTTAAAAAGTGAGGATATTTTTCAAAAGTGGATATTTTTCAAAAGTGAGGATATTTTTCAAAAGTGAGGATATTTTTCAAAAGTGAGGATATTTTTCAAAAGTGAGGATATTTTTCAAAAGTGAGGATATTTTTCAAAAGTGAGGATATTTTTCAAAAGTGAGGATATTTTTCAAAAGTGAGGATATTTTTCAAAAGTGATATTTTTCAAAAATTGAAAAGGATATTTTTTCAAAAGTGAGGATATTTTTTCAAAAAAGTGAGGATATTTTTTCAAAGTGAGGATATTTTTCAAAAGTGAGGATATTTTTCAAAAGTGAGGATATTTTTCAAAAGTGAGGATATTTTTCAAAAGTGAGGATATTTTTCAAAAGTGAGGATATTTTTCAAAAGAGGATATTTTTCAAAAGTGAGGATATTTTTGAGGATATTTTTCAAAAGTGAGGATATTTTTTTCAAAAGTGAGGATATTTTTCAAAAGTGATATTTTTTCAAAAGTGAGGATATTTTTCAAAAGTGAGGATATTTTTCAAAAGTGAGGATATTTTTCAAAAGTGAGGATATTTTTCAAAATTTTTCAAAAAAGTGATATATTTTTCAAAAAAGGATATTTTTCAAAAGTGAGGATATTTTTCAAAAGTGAGGATATTTTTCAAAAGTGAGGATTTTTTCAAAAGTGAGGATATTTTTCAAAAGTGAGGATATTTTTCAAAAGTGAGGATATTTTTTTCAAAAGTGAGGATATTTTTCAAAAGTGAGGATATTTTTCAAAAGTGAGGATATTTTTCAAAAGTGAGGATATTTTTCAAAAAAGTGAGGATATTTTTTCAAAAGTGAGGATATTTTTCAAAAGTGAGGATATTTTTCAAAAGAGGATATTTTTTTTCAAAGTGAGGATATTTTTCAAAAGTGAGGATATTTTTCAAAAGTGAGGATATTTTTCAAAATTGAGGATATTTTTCAAAAGTGAGGATATTTTTTTCAAAAGCGAGGATATTTTTCAAAAGTGATGATATTTTTCAAAAGTGAGGATATTTTTCAAAAGCGAGGATATTTTTCAAAAGTGAGGATATTTTTCAAAAGTGAGGATATTTTTCAAAAGTGAGGATATTTTTCAAAAGTGAGGATATTTTTCAAAAGTGAGGATATTTTTCAAAAGTGAGGATATTTTTCAAAAGTGAGGATATTTTTCAAAAGTGAGGATATTTTTCAAAAGTGATATTTTTCAAAAAAGTGAGGATATTTTTCAAAAGCGAGGATATTTTTCAAAAGTGAGGATATTTTTCAAAAGCGAGGATATTTTTCAAAAGTGAGGATATTTTTCAAAAGTGAGGATATATTTTTCAAAAGTGAGGATATTTTTCAAAAGTGAGGATATTTTTCAAAAGTGAGGATATTTTTCAAAAGTGAGGATATATTTTTCAAAAGCGAGGATATTTTTCAAAAGTGAGGATATTTTTCAAAAGTGAGGATATTTTTCAAAAGTGAGGATATTTTTCAAAAGTGAGGATATTTTTTTCAAAGTGAGGATATTTTTCAAAAGTGAGGATATTTTTCAAAAGAGATATTTTTTCAAAAGTGAGGATATTTTTCAAAAGTGAGGATATTTTTCAAAAGAGGATATTTTTTTCAAAAGTGAGGATATTTTTCAAAAGTGAGGATATTTTTCAAAATATGAAAATATTTTTTTCAAAAGTGAGGATATTTTTCAAAAGTGAGGATATTTTTCAAAAAGTGAGGATATTTTTTTTAAAAGTGAGGATATTTTTCAAAAGAGGATATTTTTTTTCAAAAGTGAGGATATTTTTCAAAAGTGAGGATATTTTTCAAAAGTGAGGATATTTTTCAAAAGTGAGGATATTTTTCAAAAGTGAGGATATTTTTCAAAAGTGAGGATATTTTTCAAAAGTGAGGATATTTTTCAAAAAAAGGATATTTTTCAAAAGTGAGGATATTTTTCAAAAGTGAGGATATTTTTCAAAAGTGAGGATTTTTTCAAAAGTGAGGATATTTTTCAAAAGTGAGGATATTTTTCAAAAGAGATATTTTTTCAAAAGTGAGGATATTTTTCAAAAGTGAGGATATTTTTCAAAAGTGAGGATATTTTTCAAAAGTGAGGATATTTTTCAAAAGTGAGGATATTTTTCAAAAGTGAGGATATTTTTTTTTCAAAAGTGAGGATATTTTTCAAAAGTGAGGATATTTTTTTTCAAAAGTGAGGATATTTTTCAAAAGTTTTTTCAAAAGTGATATTTTTTCAAAAGTGAGGATATTTTTGAGGATATTTTTCAAAAGTGAGGATATTTTTCAAAAGTGAGGATATTTTTCAAAAGTGAGGATATTTTTCAAAAAGTGAGGATATTTTTTCAAAAGTGAGGATATTTTTCAAAAGTGATATTTTTCAAAATTGTGAGATATTTTTCAAAAGTGAGGATATTTTTCAAAAGTGAGGATATTTTTCAAAAGTGAGGATATTTTTCAAAATATTTTTCAAAAGTGAGGATATTTTTCAAAAGTGAGGATATTTTTCAAAAGTGAGGATATTTTTCAAAAGTGAGGATATTTTTCAAAAGTGAGGATATTTTTTTTCAAAAGTGAGGATATTTTTCAAAAGTGAGGATATTTTTTCAAAGTGAGGATATTTTTCAAAAGAGGATATTTTTCAAAAAGTGAGGATATTTTTCAAAAGTGAGGATATTTTTCAAAAGTGAGGATATTTTTCAAAAGTGAGGATATTTTTCAAAAGTGAGGATATTTTTCAAAAGTGAGGATATTTTTCAAAAGTGAGGATATTTTTCAAAAGTGAGGATATTTTTCAAAAGTGAGGATATTTTTCAAAAGTGAGGATATTTTTCAAAAGTGAGGATATTTTTCAAAAGTGAGGATATTTTTCAAAAGTGAGGATATTTTTCAAAAGTGAGGATATTTTTCAAAAGTGAGTTTTTCAAAAGTGAGGATATTTTTCAAAAGTGAGGATATTTTTCAAAAGTGAGGATATTTTTCAAAAGTGAGGATATTTTTCAAAAGTGAGGATATTTTTCAAAAGTATTTTTCAAAAGTGATATATTTTTCAAAAAAAGTGGATATTTTTCAAAAGTGAGGATATTTTTCAAAAGTGAGGATATTTTTCAAAAGTGAGGATATTTTTCAAAAGTGATATTTTTTCAAAAGTGAGGATATTTTTCAAAAGTGAGGATATTTTTCAAAAGTGAGGATATTTTTCAAAAGTGATATTTTTCAAAAGTGAGGATATTTTTCAAAAGTGAGGATATTTTTCAAAAGTGAGATATTTTTTTCAAAAGTGAGGATATTTTTCAAAAGTGAGGATATTTTTTTTCAAAAGTGAGGATATTTTTCAAAAGTGAGGATATTTTTCAAAAGTGAGGATATTTTTCAAAAGTGAGGATATTTTTTTCAAAAGTGAGGATATTTTTCAAAAGTGAGGATATTTTTCAAAAGTGAGGATATTTTTTTCAAAAGTGAGGATATTTTTCAAAAGTGAGATATTTTTCAAAAGTGAGGATATTTTTCAAAAGTGAGGATATTTTTCAAAAGCGAGGATATTTTTCAAAAGTGAGGATATTTTTCAAAAGTGAGGATATTTTTCAAAAAGTGAGGATATTTTTCAAAAGTGAGGATATTTTTCAAAAGTGAGGATATTTTTCAAAAGTGAGGATATTTTTTTCAAAGTGAGGATATTTTTCAAAAGTGAGGATATTTTTCAAAAAGTGAGGATATTTTTCAAAAGTGAGGATATTTTTCAAAAGTGAGGATATTTTTCAAAAGTGAGGATATTTTTCAAAAGTGAGGATATTTTTCAAAAGTGAGGATATTTTTCAGGATATTTTTCAAAAGGATATATTTTTCAAAAGTGAGGATATTTTTCAAAAGTGAGGATATTTTTCAAAAGTGAGGATATTTTTCAAAAGTGAGGATATTTTTCAAAAGTGAGGATATTTTTCAAAATTGACGATATTTTTCAAAAGAGGATATTTTTCAAAAGTTAGGATATTTTTCAAAAGTGAGGATATTTTTCAAAAGTGAGGATATTTTTCAAAAGTGAGGATATTTTCAAAAGTGAGGATATTTTTCAAAAAGTGAGGATATTTTTCAAAAGTGAGGATATTTTTCAAAAGTGAGGATATTTTTTCAAAAGTGAGGATATTTTTTCAAAAGTGAGGATATTTTTCAAAAAAGTGAGGATATTTTTTTTCAAAAAAGTGAGGATATTTTTCAAAAGTTTATTTTTCAAAAGTGAGGATATTTTTCAAAAGTGAGGATATTTTTCAAAAGCGAGGATATTTTTCAAAATTGACGATATTTTTCAAAAGAGGATATTTTTCAAAAGTTAGGATATTTTTAAAAAGTGAGGATATTTTTCAAAAGTGAGGATATTTTTCAAAAGTGAGGATATTTTTTTTTCAAAAGTGAGGATATTTTTCAAAAGTGAGGATATTTTTCAAAAGTGAGGATATTTTTCAAAAGTGAGGATATTTTTCAAAAGTGAGGATATTTTTCAAAAGTGAGGATATTTTTCAAAAGTGAGGATATTTTTCAAAAGTGAGGATATTTTTCAAAAAGTATTTTTCAAAAGGATATTTTTTCAAAAGTGATATTTTTTTCAAAAGTGAGGATATTTTTCAAAAGTGAGGATATTTTTCAAAAGTGAGGATATTTTTCAAAAGTGAGGATATTTTTTTTCAAAGTGAGGATATTTTTCAAAAGTGAGGATATTTTTCAAAAGTGAGGATATTTTTTCAAAAGTGAGGATATTTTTCAAAAAGTGAGGATATTTTTCAAAAGTGAGGATATTTTTCAAAAGTGAGGATATTTTTCAAAAGTGAGGATATTTTTCAAAAGTGAGGATATTTTTCAAAAGTGAGGATATTTTTCAAAAGTGAGGATATTTTTCAAAAGTGAGGATATTTTTCAAAAGTGAGGATATTTTTCAAAAGTGAGGATATTTTTCAAAAGTGAGGATATTTTTCAAAAGTGAGGATATTTTTCAAAAGTGAGGATATTTTTCAAAAGTGAGGATATTTTTCAAAATTGACGATATTTTTCAAAAGAGGATATTTTTCAAAAGTGAGGATATTTTTCAAAAGTGAGGATATTTTTCAAAAGTGAGGATATTTTTCAAAAGTGAGGATATTTTTCAAAAGTGAGGATATTTTTCAAAAAGTGAGGATATTTTTCAAAAGTGAGGATATTTTTCAAAAGTGAGGATATTTTTCAAAAGTGAGGATATTTTTTTCAAAAGTGAGGATATTTTTCAAAAGTGAGGATATTTTTCAAAAGTGAGGATATTTTTCAAAAGTGAGGATATTTTTCAAAAGTGAGGATATTTTTTTCAAAGTGAGGATATTTTTCAAAAGTGAGGATATTTTTCAAAATATTTTTCAAAAGTGATATTTTTTCAAAAGTGAGGATATTTTTCAAAAGTGAGGATATTTTTCAAAAGTGAGGATATTTTTCAAAAGTGAGGATATTTTTCAAAAGGGAGGATATTTTTCAAAAGTGAGGATATTTTTCAAAAGTGAGGATATTTTTCAAAAGTGAGGATATTTTTCAAAAGTGAGGATATTTTTCAAAAGTGAGGATATTTTTCAAAAAGTGAGGATATTTTTCAAAAGTGAGGATATTTTTCAAAAGTGAGGATATTTTTCAAAAGTGAGGATATTTTTCAAAAGTGAGGATATTTTTCAAAAGTGAGGATATTTTTCAAAAGTGAGGATATTTTTTTTCAAAAGTGGATATTTTTCAAAAGTGAGGATATTTTTCAAAAAGTGAGGATATTTTTCAAAAGTTCAAAAGTATTTTTTTCAAAAGTGAGGATATTTTTCAAAAGTGAGGATATTTTTCAAAAGTGAGGATATTTTTTTAAAAGTGAGGATATTTTTCAAAAAGTGAGGATATTTTTCAAAAGTGAGGATATTTTTCAAAAGTGAGGATATTTTTCAAAAGTGAGGATATTTTTCAAAAGTGAGGATATTTTTCAAAAGTGATATTTTTTTCAAAAGTGAGGATATTTTTTTCAAAGAGGATATTTTTCAAAAGTGAGGATATTTTTCAAAAGTGAGGATATTTTTCAAAAGTGAGGATATTTTTCAAAAGTGAGGATATTTTTCAAAAAGTGAGGATATTTTTCAAAAGTGAGGATATTTTTCAAAAGTGAGGATATTTTTCAAAAGTGAAAAGATATTTTAAAAGTGAGGATATTTTCCAAAGTGAGGATATTTGTCAAAAGTGAGGATATTTTTCAAAAGTTTGCATATTTTACCAAGGTGAGGATATTTTTCAAAAGTGAGGATATTTTTCAAAAGTGAGGATATTTTTCAAAAGTGAGGATATTTTTTTTTAAAAGTGAGGATATTTTTCAAAAGTGAGGATATTTTTCAAAAGTGAGGATATTTTTCAAAAGTGAGGATATTTTTCAAAAGTGAGGATATTTTTTCAAAAGTGAGGATATTTTTCAAAAAAGTGAGGATATTTTTCAAAAGTGAGGATATTTTTCAAAAGTGAGGATATTTTTCAAAAGTGAGGATATTTTTCAAAAGTGAGGATATTTTTCAAAAGTGAGGATATTTTTCAAAAGTGAGGATATTTTAACAAAGTGAGGATATTTTTTCAAAAGCGAGGATATTTTTCAAAAGCGAGGATATTTTTCAAAATTGACGATATTTTTCAAAAGTGAGGATATTTTTCAAAAGTGAGGATATTTTTCAAAAGTGAGGATATTTTTCAAAAGTGAGATATTTTTCAAAAGTGAGGATATTTTTCAAAATATTTTTATTTTTTCAAAAAGAGGATATTTTTCAAAAGTGAGGATATTTTTCAAAAGTGAGGATATTTTTCAAAAAGTGAGGATATTTTTCAAAAGTGAGGATATTTTTCAAAAGTGAGGATATTTTTCAAAAGTGAGGATATTTTTCAAAAAGTGAGGATATTTTTCAAAAGTGAGGATATTTTTCAAAAGTGAGGATATTTTTCAAAAGTGAGGATATTTTTCAAAAGTGAGGATATTTTTTAAAAGTGAGGATATTTTCAAAATTGAATCCTATTTTTAAAAATATCCTCACTTTTTGAAAAATATCCTCACTTTTGAAAAATATCCTCACTTTTGAAAAAATATCCTCACTTTTGAAAAATATCCTCACTTTTGAAAAATATCCTCACTTTTGAAAAATATCCTCACTTTTGAAAAATATCACACTTTGAAAAAAATATCCTCACTTTTGAAAAATATCCTCACTTTTGAAAAATATCCTCACTTTTGAAAAATATCCTCACTTTTGAAAAATATCCTCACTTTTGAAAAATATCCTCACTTTTGAAAAATATCTTCACTTTTGAAAAATACCTCACTTTTGAAAAATATCCTCACTTTTAAAATATCCTCACTTTTGAAAAATATCCTCACTTTTGAAAAATATCACTTTTTGAAAAATATCCTCACTTTTGAAAAATATCCTCACTTTTGAAAAATATCCTCACTTTTGAAAAATATCCTCACTTTTGAAAAATATCAAAAAATATCCTCACTTTTGAAAAATATCCTCACTTTTGAAAAAATATCATTTTTGAAAAATATCCTCACTTTTGAAAAATATCCTCACTTTTGAAAAATATCCTTTTAAAAAATCACTTTTTTTGAAAATATCCTCACTTTTGTTAAAATTTTTTTGAAAAATATCCTCACTTTTGAAAAATATCCTCACTTTTGAAAAATATCCTCACTTTTTGAAAATATCCTCACTTTTGAAAAATATGGTCAATTTTGAAAAATATCCTCACTTTTGAAAAATATCTACATTTTTGAAAAATATCCTCACTTTTGAAAAATATCTAGACTTTTGAAAAATATCCTCACTTTTTAAAAATATCCTCACTTTCTAAAAATATCCTCACTTACGAAAAAAATAATCCCATTTGTAAAAAATCATCCCTTTTGTAAAATATCCTCACTTTTTAAAAATATCATCACTTTATAAAAATATCATCACTTTGATAAAATCTCCTCGCTTTTTAAAAATCTCCTCACTCCCTAAAAATATCCAAACCTTTTAAAAATATCCTCACTTTTGAAAAATATCCTCACTTTTGAAAAATATCCTCACTTTTGAAAAATATCCTCACTTTTGAAAAAATATCCTCACTTTTGAAAAATATCCTCACTTTTGAAAAATATCCTCACTTTGGAAAACATCCTCACTTTTGAAAAATATCCTCACTTTTGAAAAATATCCTCACTTTTGAAAAATATCCTCACTTTTGAAAAATATCCTCACTTTTGAAAAATATCCTCACTTTTGAAAAATATCCTCACTTTTGAAAAATATCCTCACTTTTGAAAAATATCCTCACTTTGTTAAAATACCGTACTTTTGAAAAAATATCCTCACTTTTTAAAAAATATCCTCACTTTTTGAAAAATATCCTCACTTTGTTAAAATACCTTACTTTTGAAAAAATATCCTCACTTTTGAAAAATATCTTCACTTTTGAAAAATATCCTCACTTTTGAAAAATATCCTCACTTTTGAAAAATATCCTCACTTTGGTAAAAAATATCCTCACTTTTGTAAAATATCTACACTTTTGAAAAATATCCTCACTTTTGAAAAATATCTACACTTTTGAAAAATATCCTCACTTTTGAAAAATATCCTCACTTTGTTAAAATATCCTCACTTTGGTAAAATATCCTCACTTTTGAAAAATATCCTCACTTTCTAAAAATATCCTCACTTTTGAAAAATATCCTCACTTTTGAAAAATATCCTCACTTTTAAAAATATCCTCACTTTTTTGAAAAATATCCTCACTTTCTAAAAATATCCTCACTTTTGAAAAATATCCTCACTTTTGAAAAATATCCTCACTTTTGAAAAATATCCTCACTTTTGAAAAATATCTTCACTTTTGAAAAATATCCTCACTTTTGAAAAATATCCTCACTTTTTGAAAAATATCCTCGCTTTTGAAAAAAATATCCTCACTTTTGAAAAATATCCTCACTTTTGAAAAATATCCTCACTTTTGAAAAATATCCTCACTTTTGAAAAATATCCTCACTTTTGAAAAATTTCCTCACTTTTGAAAAATATCCTCACTTTAGTAAAATACCTTACTTTTGAAAAATATCCTAAATTTTGAAAAATATCCTCACTTTTGAAAAATATCCTCACTTTTGAAAAATATCCTCACTTTTGAAAAATATCCTCACTTTCTAAAAATATCCTCACTTTTGAAAAATATCCACACTTTTGAAAAATATCCTCACTTTTGTTAAAATACCCTCACTTTTGAAAAATATCCTCACTTTTGAAAAATATCCTCACTTTTGAAAAATATCCTCACTTTTGAAAAATATCCTCACTTTTGAAAAATATCCTCACTTTTGAAAAATATCCTCACTTTGAAAAATATCCTCACTTTTGAAAAATATCCTCACTTTTTGAAAAATATCCTCATTTTTGAAAAATATCCTCACTTTTTAAAAAATATCCTCACTTTTGAAAAATATCCTCACTTTTGAAAAATATCCTCACTTTTGAAAAATATCCTCACTTTTGAAAAATATCCTCACTTTTGAAAAATATCCTCACTTTGGAAAATATCCTCACTTTTGAAAAATATATCTCACTTTTGAAAAATATCCTTACTTTTGAAAAATATCCTCACTTTTGAAAAATATCCTCACTTTGTTAAAAATATCGTCACTTTTGAAAAATATCATCACTTTTGAAAAATATCTTCACTTTTGAAAAATATCCTCACTTTTTAAATATATCCTCACTTTTGAAAAATATCCTCACTTTGGTAAAAAATATCCTCACTTTTAAAAATATCCTCACTTTTGAAAAATATCCTCACTTTTGAAAAATATCCTCACTTTTGAAAAATATCCTCACTTTTGAAAAATATCCTCACTTTGGTAAAATATCCTCACTTATGAAAAAAATCATCTCATTTGTAAAAAATCATC
>NW_026552750.1:0-880 GCF_027596085.1 Anoplopoma fimbria | reverse complement strand
AAAATGTTAAGTACAATCATTTACTCCATATAAAAACTAAGTTGACATATATTTCAAAAGAAATGCATTAACTTTTAATGGAGTAAGTCAATAGTTGTATTCAAAGGTTTTATTCAAGTAAAAAGGTTTACATTACATATTACATTACAGTCATTTAGCAGACGCTTTTATCCACTTACAGGAAGTGTATTCAACATAGGTATTCAAGAGAACTACTAGTCCCAGAAGTCATAAGTGCATCTCCTTTCTTAAACAAGCATCTAAAAGCATAAACCAGAGCAAAAGTACAGAGACAAACTAATACGAATACAATAAGTGCAATAAACTAATACGAATACAATAAGTGCAATAAACTAATACGAATACAATAAGTACAATAAACTAATACGAATACAATAAGTGTATTCAACATAGGTATTCAAGAGAACTACTAGTCACCAGAAGTCATCAGTGCATCTTAAAGCATAAACCAGAGCAAAAGTATAGTGCAGAAGCAAATTACTACGAGAACAATTGCAACAGACTAATACGAATACAAATAAGTGCTACAAACTAATACGAATAGGATAAGTGCTACAAACTAATACGAATAGGATAAGTGCAATAAACTAATACAAATACAATAAGTGTATTCAACATAGGTATTCAAGAGAACTACTAGTCACCAGAAGTCATAAGTGCATCTCCTTTCTTAAACAAGCATCTTAAAGCATAAACCAGAGCAAAAGTACAGTTAGTTAAAATGTTAAAATGTTAAGTACAATCATTTACTCCATATAAAAAGTAAAAACTAAGTTGAAATATATTTCAAAAGAAATGCATTAAACAAGCATCTAAAAGCATAAACCAGAGCAAAAGTATAGTGCAGAAGCAAATTACT
>NW_026552749.1:0-362 GCF_027596085.1 Anoplopoma fimbria | reverse complement strand
ACAAACTACTACGAAATACAATAAGTGCAACAAACTAATACGAATACAATAAGTGCAACAAACTAATACGAATAGGATTAAACTAATACAAATACAATAAGTGTATTCAACATAGGTATTCAAGAGAACTACTAGTCACCAGAAGTCATAAGTGCATCTCCTTTCTTAAACAAGCATCTAAAAGCATAAACCAGAGCAAAAGTACAGTTAGTTAAAATGTTAAAATGTTAAGTACAATCATTTACTCCATATAAAAGTAAAAACTAAGTTGACATATATTTCAAAAGAAATGCATTAACCTTTAATGGAGTAAGTCAATAGTTGTATTCAAAGGTTTATTCAAGTAAAAGGTTTACATTACA
>NW_026552746.1:0-2216 GCF_027596085.1 Anoplopoma fimbria | reverse complement strand
TGGCCGTGGCCACCCCTGGTCAAACTTCGGCCACCACGCTGGCCACCCCTAAGACCGGGCCAAAAAAAAAAAAAAAAAAAAAAAAAAATAAAAAATAAAATAAATAAATCGGAACGCTATTTTCGCATAGCTGTCGTTCCCTTGAGGACGCATTTTACTGCAACACAAAACGGGAGCTTCCAATGCGTGTGTGGGATCCCACATGGATGGATGCAACTCTAGAGGCTATCTAACACGTGTGGAGGAGGTTTCCACCCAGAGTGTGAGGTAAGTATATGTAAGCTCATTCTTTTGAAAACGACGGTGTTGAAAGATTTTGCTTAAATTAGCAATGTAATTAAGCTCACTAGCGCTAGCATGCTAAGCAAAAACTATTGGTTTACAAATCGCCATGTTGTGTGTCTAGATAAGGCTCTGAGAATAATACCCATGTATTGATTCATTATATCTGTTGCCTCACAATTGTATCATAGAATGAATATTTCTGTTCGTTTGTTTATTTGTTACAAAAAGTATCATTGAGTGGCCAACAGAAGTAGCATCAGTGTTTTGTTCCAAGATGAAATGATGTATGTTAACTTGCAAGCTGCCTGTGGGCATGATCTAAACCCCAATAATGTGGTTGATATATATCTGCTCTCTTCACCTGTCAGGCAGAATGAAAAGAAAAATTACCTCATACTTTAGCAAAAAGCCAAGTAAGGAAACAAGGGACAGTGATGTGGCAAGACAGGACGAGAGTAAGAGGTTGAGAGTGAGGGAGAGAGACACTGAGAGGGAGGTGCAGCCTGAGAGTGAGAGCGAGTCAGACTTCCTAATTTCTCAAGGAAACAAACCTACAGGTACAACTCACTCTGACTGTAAGCCCTCCATGTGTGCAGAATTCTGTCTTCCACAGACAATATGTGTTATATGATATATTATTGTGCTTGATGTACTTAAAATACCTGTATAAAAACACTAAGACTTGCCATACATAGGTTCTTGATTGATCATTATCATAAGTCAGTGTGTTTATCTGTTTATTGTTGGACCATATTTGTGCCCCTGAAAAACCTGTATAGCCAAGGGTTACACTTTTATGATGTTGTGTGGAGTTCTAGTTGATACATAGCTGCTGTTCAGAAAATTGAAAAATGTTTCATACACACACACACAGACAGGCAGACAGTTCCATACCATCTACAGAACATTCAAATCTGTATTTATTTCTCCCATAAGCATCTGTGCAGACCAACATTTATTCAGATGTATATTTCATTCTTCCTTTTAATCCATTTCATGTAATTCAGTTTCATGTTTAAGCATTTTGTCTCCTTCAGGACTTCGTTGAACTCACATTTGATGCAAATTGAATGATGTACAATTTATTTTGTTAAGAGATGGTAAATAAAAACATCAATTCATTTATTTTTGACTCTTGTGCTCACAGTGATTTTGTCCTAGGAGAAATGAGACACTAAAATAATGGACTTATTTTCTCTAGATGTACCCTCTAGATGGGTATGTTTAAGTTAACTGCATCAATTTAGTAAAATGGGATTGGGGACTGGGACTACTACATGTCAGTGGTATGAAAAGGCCTAATACTATCAGGTAAAGCCGACTTTAGATGCTTAATGAAAACAATCATGTTTCTGATTTATGTGGCCACCACTATGTGAATTTTGGTCCCAGTCTGGCCACCCCTATAAAATTATTCTGGCTCCGCCACTTTTTAATCCATTTCATGTAATTCAGTTTCATGTTTAAGCATTTTGTCTCCTTCAGGACTTCGTTGAACTCACATTTGATGCAAATTGAATGATGTACAATTTATTTTGTTAAGAGATGGTAAATAAAAACATCAATTCATTTATTTTTGACTCTTGTGCTCACAGTGATTTTGTCCTAGGAGAAATGAGACACTAAAATAATGGACTTATTTTCTCTAGATGTACCCTCTAGATGGGTATGTTTAAGTTAACTGCATCAATTTAGTAAAATGGGATTGGGGACTGGGACTACTAGAATAGTTAGAATAAACTAGTAGGCCTACCGTTTTTCCGCTGCCTGGTAACCATGTCAGTGGTATGAAAAGGCCTAATACTATCAGGTAAAGCCGACTTTAGATGCTTAATGAAAACAATCATGTTTCTGATTTATGTATGGCCACCACTATGTGAATTTTGGTCCCAGTCTGGCCACCCCTATAAAATTATTCTGGCTCCGCCACT
>NW_026552745.1:0-4030 GCF_027596085.1 Anoplopoma fimbria | reverse complement strand
TGAACAGGAGGACGGAGGACAGGTGGACTGGAGGACAGGAGGACAGGTGAACAGGAGGACGGAGGACAGGAGGACGGAGGACAGGTGAACTGGAGGACAGAGGACAGGTGAACAGGAGGACGGAGGACAGGTGGACAGGAGGACAGGAGGACAGGAGGACAGGTGGACTGGAGGACAGAGGACAGGAGGACAGGTGGACGGAGGACAGGTGAACAGGTGGACAGGAGGACAGGAGGACAGGTGGACAGGTGAACAGGTGGACAGGAGGACAGGTGGACAGGAGAACAGGAGGACAGAGGACAGGAGGACAGGAGGACAGGAGGACAGGTGGACAGGAGAACAGGTGGACAGGAGGACAGGTAGAGAACAGGAGGACAGGAGGACAGGTGGACTGGAGGACGGAGAACAGGAGGACAGGAGAACAGGTGGACAGGAGAACAGGAGAACAGGAGGACAGGTGCTTACGTTCCTTCTTTAACATTCTGGTGTTTTATGGATCAGACGGCTCGAGGTTTCCTTCATGAGAGGATGTGTCGGTGTTTGTTGACGTCAGCATAGAGTCTCATCCTGCTGTACGTCATAGCCTACGTCATAGCCTACGTCATGTACGTCATGTAATGTAACGTTTTCTTCCAGTTTAAGTTGGAGAAGAAACCCGAGTTAAACCCGAGTTAAACCCGCTTTATCACCGTCCACCAGCAGAGAGCTGCTGAAGAACTGAAGGTTTCAGTAAAAGTCTTTGTAGAATAAATGAATGAATGAATGAATGAATGAATAAATACTCTCTGGTAGAATAAATGAATGAATGCTCTCTGGTAGAATAAATGAATAAATGCTCTCTGGTAGAATAAATGCTCTCTGGTAGAATAAATGAATAAATGCTCTCTGGCAGAACAGAATAAATGCTCTCTGGGTAGAATAAATGAATAAATGAATAAATCTGAGAATAAATGAATAAATGCTCTCTGGTAGAATAAATGAATAAATACTCTCTGGTAGAATAAATACTCTCTGGTAGAATAAATGAATAAATGCTCTCTGGTAGAATAAATGAATGAATGCTCTCTGGTAGAATAAAATGAATAAATGCTCTCTGGTAAATAAATGAATAAATGCTCTCTGGTAGAATAAATGAATAAATGCTCTCTGGTAGAATAAATGAATAAATGCTCTCTGGTAGAATAAATGAATGAATGCTCTCTGGTAGAATAAATGAATGAATACTCTCTGGTAGAATAAATGAATAAATACTCTCTGGTAGAATAAATGAATAAATGCTCTCTGGTAGAATAAATGAATAAATGCTCTCTGGTAGAATAAATGAATAAATGCTCTCTGGTAGAATAAATGAATAAATACTCTCTGGTAGAATAAATGAATAAATGCTCTCTGGTAGAATAAATGAATAAATACTCTCTGGTAGAATAAATGAATAAATGGCTCTCTTGTAGAATAAATGAATAGAATAAATCTCTGGTAGAATAAATGAATGAATGTAGAATAAATGAATAAATGCTCTCTGGTAGAATAAATGAATAAATACTCTCTGGTAGAATAAATGCTCTCTGGTAGAATAAATGAATAAATGAGAATAAATGCTCTCTGGTAGAATAAATGAATAAATACTCTCTGGTAGAATAAATGAATAAATGCTCTCTGGTAGAATAAATGAATAAATGCTCTCTGGTAGAATAAATGAATAAATACTCTTGGTAGAATAAATGCTCTCTGGTAGAATAAATGAATAAATGGTAGAATAAATGAATAAATCTCTGGTAGAATAAATGAATAAATGCTCTCTGGTAGAATAAATGAATAAATACTCTCTGGTAGAATAAATGAATAAATACTCTCTGGTAGAATAAATGCTCTCTGGTAGAATAAATGAATAAATACTCTCTGGTAGAATAAATGAATAAATGTTCTCTGGTAGAATAAATGATGAATAAATAACAAATGCTCTTGGTAGAATAAATGAATAAATGAATAAAATACTCTCTGGTAGAATAAATGAATAAATGCTCTCTGGTAGAATAAATGAATAAATACTCTCTGGTAGAATAAATGAATAAATACTTCTGAATAAATGCTCTCTGGTAGAATAAATGAATAAATACTCTCTGGTAGAATAAATGAATAAATGCTCTCTGGGTAGAATAAATGAATAAATGCTCTCTGAGTAGAATAAATGCTCTTTGGTAGAATAAATGCTCTTTGGTAGGATAAGTATTTGACAGTCATGTGTACAGATAGTGAGACAGGTTTAATTAAATGTTATTAATCATATTCTGCATCCATAAGCAAGGAAACCTTTAACATTCTGAGCAGAGTCTGGAGCAGACCCCTCTGAAGGGAAGCATCATCTGTTCAGAGCTTCACCACTGTTCTCGCATGTTTGGGACGCTCTCATGTGAGCTTATTGCAACATTTCATCAAAGCGTTTCTGGGATGAAGGTGCGTTTGTTTTGAGCCACTGAGCTGCGTGTCTGTGCTGCCGGGCGGGGCTAACGGTAGTGCTGTCCAGCAGCGTGGTGCTGAAACTGTTCAGGAGACAAAACACACAACGAACCTGCTTTACTTTACATGTGATGCAAGTATGGAACACAGAGAACCTCTGAGACCTGAACCACGCAGTGAAGACCAGCTGACTCGGTTATCAATAATCAGATCAATATTCATCAATAAAGAATCGCTTTCATTATTTATATACAAAGTCAAATGTAAAAGTCATCAAGTAAAACTGGATAAAAGTTGATTTATTTTGAATGAGGAACATGTTCTTATCTGAGTGTTCTGACTACTGGTGTTTAGGAACATGTTCTTATCAGTGTTCTGACTATCTGGTGTTTAGGAACATGTTCTTTCTCTAGTGTTCTGACTACTGGTGTTTAGGAACATGTTCTTCTCTAGTGTTCTGACTACTGGTGTTTAGGAACATGCTCTTCTAGTGTTCTGACTACTGGTGTTTAGGAACATGTTCTTATCTAGTGTTCTTTAATGATTAGTGTTTAGGAACATGTTCTTATCTGGTGTTCTGACTACTGGTGTTTAGGAACATGTTCTATCTTTGGTGTTCTCACTGATGGGTGTTTAGGAACATGTTCTTATCTGGTGTTCTGACTACTGGTGTTTAGGAACATGTTCTTCTCTAGTGTTCTGACTTACTGGTGTTTAGGAACATGTTCTTCTCTAGTGTTCTGACTACTGGTGTTTAGGAACATGTTCTTATCTGGTGTTCTGACTCATCAGTGTTTAGGAACATGTTCTTATCTAGTGTTCTGACTACTGTGTTTAGGAACATGTTCTTATCTGTGTTCTGACTACTGGTGTTAATACATGTCCCACAGAATCATGTCTTTACCTGATGGGTGTTTAGGAACATGTTCACCAGCGCCTAATTACTGGTGTTTAGAACATGTTCTTCTAGTGTTCTGACTACTGAGGTTTAGGAACATGTTCTATCTAGTGTTCTGACTACTCATGACTTCCAGGTGTTTAGGAACATGTTCTTCTCTAGTGTTCTGACTTACTGGTGTTTAGGAACATGTTCTTCTCTAGTGTTCTGACTACTGGTGTTTAGGAACATGTTCTTATCTGGTGTTCTGACTACCTGGTGTTTAGGAACATGTTCTTCTCTAGTGTTCTGACCACTGGGTTTAGGAACATGTTCTGTCTAGTGTTCTGACTACAGGGTGTTTAGGAACATGTTCTTATCTAGTGTTCTAATTTACAGGTGTTTAGGAACATGTTCTTAGTGTTCTGACTATTGCGTTTAGGAACATGTTCTTTTCTAGTGTTCTGACTACTGGTGTTTAGGAACATGTTCTTATCTGGTGTTCTGACTACTGGTGTTTAGGAACATGTTCTTATCTAGTAAGCTCTGACTACTGGTGTTTAGGAACATGTTCTTCTCTAGTGTTCTGACTACTGGTGTTTAGGAACATGTTCTTATCTGGTGTTCTCACTGATGGGTGTTTAGGAACATGTTCTTATCTGGTGTTCTGACTACTGGTGTTTAGGAACATGTTCT
>NW_026552744.1:0-6224 GCF_027596085.1 Anoplopoma fimbria | reverse complement strand
GACAGGTGAACAGGAGGACAGGAGGACAGGTGAACAGGAGGACAGGTGGACAGGAGGACGGAGGACAGGTGAACTGGAGGACGGAGGAGAGGACAGGTGAACAGGAGGACGGAGGACAGGTGGACTGGAGGACAGGAGGAGGACAGGAGGACAGGTGAACAGGAGGACGGAGGACAGGAGGACAGGAGGACAGGTGAACTGGAGGAGGACAGAGGACAGGTGGACAGGAGGACAGAGGACAGGAGGACGGGTGGGACAGAGGACAGGAGGACAGGTGGACTGGAGAACAGGTGGGAGGACAGGAGAGGACACAGGTGGACAGGTGGACAGGAGAACAGGAGAACAGGAGGACAGGTGCTTACGTTCCTTCTTTAACATTCTGGTGTTTTATGGATCAGACGGCTCGAGGGTTTCCCATGAGAGGATGTGTCGGTGTTTGTTGACGTCAGCATAGAGTCTCATCCTGCTGTACGTCATAGCCTACGTCATAGCCTACGTCATGTAATGTAACGTTTTCTTCCAGTTTAAGTTGGAGAAGAAACCCGAGTTAAACATTAAACCTTAAGCCCTTTATCACCGTCCACCAGCAGAGAGCTGCTGAAGAACTGAAGGTTTCAGTAAAAGTCTTTGTAGAATAAATGAATGAATGAATGAATGAATGAATAAATGCTCTCTGGTAGAATAAATGAATAAATGCTCTCTGGTAGAATAAATGAATAAATACTCTGGTAGAATAAATGAATAAATACTCTCTGGTAGAATAAATGAATAAATGCTCTCTGGTAGAATAAATGAATAAATGCTCTCTGGTAGAATAAATGAATAAATACTCTCTGGTAGAATAAATGAATAAATGCTCTCTGGTAGAATAAATGAATAAATGCTCTCTGGTAGAATAAATGAATAAATGCTCTCTGGTAGAATAAATGAATAAATACTCTCTGGTAGAATAAATGAATAAATGCTCTCTGGTAGAATAAATGAATGAATGCTCTCTGGTAGAATAAATGAATAAATACTCTCTGGTAGAATAAATGAATAAATACTCTCTGGTAGAATAAATGAATAAATGCTCTCTGGTAGAATAAATGAATAAATACTCTCTGGTAGAATAAATGAATAAATACTCTCTGGTAGAATAAATGAATAAATGCTCTCTGGTAGAATAAATGAATAAATGCTCTCTGGTAGAATAAATGAATAAATACTCTCTGGTAGAATAAATGAATAAATGCTCTCTGGTAGAATAAATGAATAAATACTCTCTGGTAGAATAAATGAATAAATGCTCTCTGGTAGAATAAATGAATAAATACTCTCTGGTAGAATAAATGAGAATAAATGAATAAATGCTCTGGTAGAATAAATGAATAAATGCTCTCTGGTAGAATAAATGAATAAATGCTCTCTGGTAGAATAAATGAATAAATACTCTCTGGTAGAATAAATGAATAAATGCTCTCTGGTAGAATAAATGAATAAATACTCTCTGGTAGAATAAATGAATAAATGATAAATGAATAAATGCTCTCTGGTAGAATAAATGAATAAATGCTCTCTGGTAGAATAAATGTAAATGAGAATAAATGAATAAATGCTCTCTGGTAGAATAAATGAATAAATACTCTCTGGTAGAATAAATGAATAAATGCTCTCTGGTAGAATAAATGAATGAATGCTCTCTGGTAGAATAAATGAATAAATGCTCTCTGGTAGAATAAATGAATAAATGCTCTCTGGTAGAATAAATGAATAAATGCTCTCTGGTAGAATAAATGAATAAATGAATAAATACTCTCTGGTAGAATAAATGAATAAATGCTCTCTGGTAGAATAAATGAATAAATACTCTCTGGTAGAATAAATGAATAAATGAATAAATACTCTCTGGTAGAATAAATGAATAAATGCTCTCTGGTAGAATAAATGAGAATAAATGAATAAATGCTCTGGTAGAATAAATGAATAAATACTCTCTGGTAGAATAAATGAATAAATGCTCTCTGGTAGAATAAATGAATAAATACTCTCTGGTAGAATAAATGAATAAATAAATGAATAAATGCTCTCTGGTAGAATAAATGAATAAATGCTCTCTGGTAGAATAAATGAATAAATGCTCTCTGGTAGAATAAATGAATAAATACTCTCTGGTAGAATAAATGAATAAATACTCTCTGGTAGAATAAATGAATAAATGCTCTCTGGTAGAATAAATGAATAAATGCTCTCTGGTAGAATAAATGAATGAATGCTCTCTGGTAGAATAAATGAATAAATGCTCTCTGGTAGAATAAATGAGAATAAATGAATAAATGCTCTCTGGTAAATGAATAAATGAATAAATACTCTCTGGTAGAATAAATGAATAAATACTCTCTGGTAGAATAAATGAATAAATACTCTCTGGTAGAATAAATGAATAAATACTCTCTGGTAGAATAAATGAATAAATACTCTCTGGTAGAATAAATGAATAAATACTCTCTGGTAGAATAAATGAATAAATGCTCTCTGGTAGAATAAATGAATAAATACTCTCTGGTAGAATAAATGAATAAATACTCTCTGGTAGAATAAATGAATAAATGCTCTCTGGTAGAATAAATGAATAAATGCTCTCTGGTAGAATAAATGAATAAATGCTCTCTGGTAGAATAAATGAATAAATGCTCTCTGGTAGAATAAATGAATAAATGCTCTCTGGTAGAATAAATGAATAAATACTCTCTGGTAGAATAAATGAATAAATACTCTCTGGTAGAATAAATGAATAAATACTCTCTGGTAATAAATGAATAAATACTCTCTGAAATAAATGAATAAATGCTCTCTGGTAGAATAAATGAATAAATACTCTCTGGTAGAATAAATGAATAAATACTCTCTGGTAGAATAAATGAATAAATACTCTCTGGTAGAATAAATACTCTCTGGTAGAATAAATGAATAAATACTCTCTGGTAGAATAAATGAATAAATACTCTCTGGTAGAATAAATGAATAAATACTCTCTGGTAGAATAAATGAATAAATACTCTCTGGTAGAATAAATGAATAAATACTCTCTGGTAGAATAAATGAATAAATACTCTCTGGTAGAATAAATGAATAAATGCTCTCTGGTAGAATAAATGAATAAATACTCTCTGGTAGAATAAATGAATAAATACTCTCTGGTAGAATAAATGAATAAATGCTCTCTGGTAGAATAAATGAATAAATACTCTCTGGTAGAATAAATGAATAAATGTTCTTTGTAGAATAAATGCTCTCTGGTAGAATAAATGAATAAATGCTCTCTGGTAGAATAAATGAATAAATACTCTCTGGTAGAATAAATGAATAAATGCTCTCTGGTAGAATAAATGAATAAATACTCTCTGGTAGAATAAATGAATAAATACTCTCTGGTAGAATAAATGAATAAATACTCTCTGGTAGAATAAATGAATAAATGCTCTCTGGTAGAATAAATGAATAAATGCTCTCTGGTAGAATAAATGCTCTTTGGTAGAATAAATGCTCTTTGGTAGGATAAGTATTTGACAGTCATGTGTACAGATAGTGAGACAGGTTTAATTAAATGTTATTAATCATATTCTGCATCCATAAGCAAGGAAACCTTTAACATTCTGAGCAGAGTCTGGAGCAGACCCCTCTGAAGGGAAGCATCATCTGTTCAGAGCTTCACCACTGTTCTCGCGATGTTTGGGACGCTCTCATGTGAGCTTATTGCAACATTTCATCAAAGCGTTTCTGGGATGAAGGTGCGTTTGTTTTGAGCCACTGAGCTGCGTGTCTGTGCTGCCGGGCGGGGCTAACGGTAGTGCTGTCCAGCAGCGTGGTGCTGAAACTGTTCAGGAGACAAAACACACAACGAACCTGCTTTACTTTACATGTGATGCAAGTATGGAACACAGAGAACCTCTGAGACCTGAACCACGCAGTGAAGACCAGCTGACTCCGGTTATCAATAATCAGATCAATATTCATCAATAAAGAATCGCTTTCATTATTTATATACAAAGTCAAATGTAAAAGTCATCAAGTAAAACTGATAAAAGTTGATTTATTTTGAATGAGGAACATGTTCTTATCTAGTGTTCTGACTACTGGTGTTTAGGAACATGTTCTTCTCTAGTGTTCTGACTACTGGTGTTTAGGAACATGTTCTTCTCTAGTGTTCTGACTACTGGTGTTTAGGAACATGTTCTTCTCTAGTGTTCTGACTACTGGTGTTTAGGAACATGTTCTTATCTAGTGTTCTGACTGGTGTTTAGGAACATGTTCTTATCTGGTGTTCTGACTACTGGTGTTTAGGAACATGTTCTTCTCTAGTGTTCTGACTTACTGGTGTTTAGGAACATGTTCTTATCTGGTGTTCTGACTACTGGTGTTTAGGAACATGTTCTTCTCTAGTGTTCTGACTACTGGTGTTTAGGAACATGTTCTTATCTGGTGTTCTGACTTCCAGGTGTTTAGGAACATGTTCTTCTCTAGTGTTCTGACTTACTGGTGTTTAGGAACATGTTCTTCTCTAGTGTTCTGACTACTGGTGTTTAGGAACATGTTCTTATCTAGTGTTCTGACTACTGGTGTTTAGGAACATGTTCTTCTCTAGTGTTCTGACTACTGGTGTTTAGGAACATGTTCTTATCTAGTGTTCTGACTACTGGTGTTTAGGAACATGTTCTTATCTAGTGTTCTGACTACTGGTGTTTAGGAACATGTTCTTATCTAGTGTTCTGACTACTGGTGTTTAGGAACATGTTCTTCTCTAGTGTTCTGACTACTGGTGTTTAGGAACATGTTCTTATCTAGTGTTCTGACTACTGGTGTTTAGGAACATGTTCTTCTCTAGTGTTCTGACTACTGGTGTTTAGGAACATGTTCTTCTCTAGTGTTCTGACTACTGGTGTTTAGGAACATGTTCTTCTCTAGTGTTCTGACTACTGGTGTTTAGGAACATGTTCTTCTCTAGTGTTCTGACTACTGGTGTTTAGGAACATGTTCTTCTCTAGTGTTCTGACTACTGGTGTTTAGGAACATGTTCTTATCTAGTGTTCTGACTACTGGTGTTTAGGAACATGTTCTTATCTGGTGTTCTGACTACTGGTGTTTAGGAACATGTTCTTATCTGGTGTTCTCACTGATGGGTGTTTAGGAACATGTTCTTATCTGGTGTTCTGACTACTGGTGTTTAGGAACATGTTCTTCTCTAGTGTTCTGACTACTGGTGTTTAGGAACATGTTCTTATCTGGTGTTCTGACTACTGGTGTTTAGGAACATGTTCTTCTCTAGTGTTCTGACTACTGGTGTTTAGGAACATGTTCTTCTCTAGTGTTCTGACTACTGGTGTTTAGGAACATGTTCTTATCTAGTGTTCTGACTTCCACATGTTCTTCTCTAGTGTTCTGACTTGGTGTTTAGGAACATGTTCTTCTCTAGTGTGTTTAGGAACATGTTCTTCTCTAGTACTGGTGTTTAGGAACATGTTCTTATCTAGTGTTCTGACTACTGGTGTTTAGGAACATGTTCTTATCTGGTGTTCTGACTACTGGTGTTTAGGAACATGTTCTTATCTGGTGTTCTGACTTCCAGGTGTTTAGGAACTACTGGTGTTTAGGAACATGTTCTTCTCTAGTGTTCTGACTACTGGTGTTTAGGAACATGTTCTTATCTAGTGTTCTGACTACTGGTGTTTAGGAACATGTTCTTATCTAGTGTTCTGACTACTGGTGTTTAGGAACATGTTCTTCTCTAGTGTTCTGACTTACTGGTGTTCTGACTACTGGTGTTTAGGAACATGTTCTTATCTGGTGTTCTGACTACTGGTGTTTAGGAACATGTTCTTCTCTAGTGTTCTGACTGGTGTTTAGGAACATGTTCTTATCTGGTGTTCTGACTACTGGTGTTTAGGAACATGTTCTTATCTGGTGTTCTGACTACTGGTGTTTAGGAACATGTTCTTCTCTAGTGTTCTGACTACTGGTGTTTAGGAACATGTTCTTATCTGGTGTTCTGACTACTGGTGTTTAGGAACATGTTCTTCTCTAGTGTTCTGACTACTGGTGTTTAGGAACATGTTCTTATCTAGTGTTCTGACTACTGGTGTTTAGGAACATGTTCTTCTCTAGTGTTCTGACTACTGGTGTTTAGGAACATGTTCTTATCTGGTGTTCTGACTTCCAGGTGTTTAGGAACATGTTCTTCTCTAGTG
>NW_026552743.1:0-1648 GCF_027596085.1 Anoplopoma fimbria | reverse complement strand
AACAATGAAATAATATAGTATGTCATTAAAAGTCATAAGAAAGTTACAGTATAGTATATCATAAAAACTCATCTCATGGTATGTCAAAAAAAGGCATAAAAAGGCATAAAAGTTGATAAAAAAGGTCATAGTATATTATGTCATATGAACTAAAAAAGTTGTCATAGTATAGTATTTTATAAAAAAATCCTAAAAAATGTCATAGTAAACTTTGTCATAAAAAATCATAAAAAGTCATGCTATAGTATCTTAGTATATTTTGCCCATTGATTGATCATGTACGATTATTTTGTATCTCAGCTAAATGTCCACAAGACCTGACTGAACTGATGACATCATCTATGAGGTCAAATAAGTATTAGTCTGTTGATTTTGCTCACTGATGATGTCACAGTTCAGATCTTCAGTGTAGCTCCTCCCCACATGTCACGATTCCAAAGTAACAGCTTGTTCTGTGACATCACAGACGATGTTCCATGACATCACAGATGATGTCAGCATTTCTTGATCAGTTTGCTCTGTGACATCACTGATGACATCATTGTCACAGGTACCAGAGTTTATAAATAGGAGTGAGATACACATATCTAGTGAGCTGGTTCCACCAGGCTTCCTTTGGACGGGATGCAACGGACCTCCCACACCTTCAGAGGTGAACGACTTGAGTCGAGGTTGATCCCCCAGAGTTTCCCATCTGGGCTTCCACAGATCAACACAGCCTTGGGAAAGCTGTGCTCAACTGGTTCCCCTCTCTGGGTGTAGGACCCGCTGCATTCTATCTTGTGCACGCTGGTGACTGTGGCTAGCACAGTCGCCTCACAGGAAGAAGTTTCCGGGTCCCATTCCCGGCTTCCTGTGCGGAGTTTCCATGTTCTCCACGTGTCAGGGTGGGTTCTATCCGGTGGGTTCTATCCGGTTCTCCCATATAAACTCCTCACAGGAAGAAGTTTCCGGGTCCCATTCCCGGCTTCCTGTGCGGAGTTTCCATGTTCTCCACGTGTCAGGGTGGGTTCTATCCATATAAACATGCAGTAAGGTTAGATAGGTAGGTGTGAATGTGAGCGGGAATGGTTGTCTGTCCTCCCTGTGCGAGGACGGTTTTGCAGCGTAAATGTGGGAGTCTGTCATAACGCTGTATGTAGAAAGAGCAGCGGTCTGGCCGAGGTGTAGCACACTGCCTGGCTCAGGCAAGAACCAAGAACCAAGAACCATGGTGGAAGCTGTTGGTACCTTTTCTTGGTGAGCAATTATTCTCTGACAAACCCTTAGCTTACAGAAATGTGTTGCTCATTTTCTTCAGGGTCGTTAAAAAGACAAAATGTTCTACCATAGTTTTTTCTAAAAAGTCATAAAAATGTACGAGTATAGCATGTCATACAAATGGAAAAAATCATTGAAAAGTATGTCATGAAAAGTTAAAAAAAAAGACAGTATAGTATGCCATTAAACGTCATGGTTAACGATGTTTAAAAAGTCATAAAAAACATGATATTTTTTTATCAAAAGGAATCACAGTATGTTATATCATAAAAAGCCAAATAAAAGTCACAGTATAGTATGTCACAAAAATGTATTAAAAATAATCTTAGTATAGTAAGTCATAAAACTGTTATATTATATTATATCATAATAAAGTCACTGGATAATA
>NW_026552742.1:0-1005 GCF_027596085.1 Anoplopoma fimbria | reverse complement strand
AACCTTACTAAGTATTTTACGATCTTATCCTCTACATAACTAAGTATATCATGATCTTTAAAATAATGTTTCAGTGAAGATGCTTGTGTTTGGCAACTACTGAGCACACGACTGGATGAATGAGACTTTAATTATGCTGAACGAGTTGTGTGAGAGTAAACAGATGTTTTCATTTAGTTTTGCTGTTGTTAAAAGTGACCCCCATTCCCTTCAATTCATCAAGACTTTTGATTCGTTCACTTTGAAGCATTACGCAAAGAAAACAAATTAGCTTTATGATGAATAATTAACATATACATTTTATTGGGTGAAGTATTGCTGAAGCTTCATCGCACAGACAGCAGTGATACACTGAAATGCTGAAATTCAGTCACTTACCTCAAGGCTTTGACCACAACGATAAAGGCTTCAGTTCTCAAAAGAATCCAAGCAGCGGCAAGGGGGTTTTGAAATCAAAAATGAATGCAGTGTTATCTTGATGCCCCCAAATAAGCAAAGGATGTCCAACTCCAGAATAAACAAGTGGAAAATAGTCAACATTCATGTGCATGGTATGCATCAGGGTATTATGTCTATTATTGCCTTATCTGTTAAAGAGGAGACAAAGGTGACATTTCAAAAAGTCAAATGTTTTTCAGAAAAATAGTCAAAGTTCAAAGACTTTTTGTAGAAAAAAGAAAAGCAGCCAATCATCACATTAACTATCCAGGACCACAAAATGTTTGGCACTATTGCTTGACAAATAAAATTATTTAATTCAATTATTATAAGATTGTGAAATTAGCTGTTGACCGTCCTGCTGATTAGGTTTATGATTAATTTGTGGTAATTGAGATATTTTCCTTTTATTTTCTCATTTAACGAAAATGAATCAGGAAATACCTCTTCACATATAAAAAGAGATTGGTAATGGCAGCTTAAATGGACTGAAAAAAAGGTCAATATTTTTTGCCTTTTACTGTTTTTAAACCCGTCAAATTTCTGATTAGTAGAACTCTAATTGGG
>NW_026552741.1:0-4246 GCF_027596085.1 Anoplopoma fimbria | reverse complement strand
CATTACATTACATTACATTACAGTCATTTTATGAGCAGCTTTTATCCAGCGACTTACAGGGAAGTGTATTCAACATAGGTATTCAAGAGAACTACTAGTCACCAGAAGTCATAAGTGCATCTCCTTTCTTAAAGCTAGGGTGGGCGAAAACAGCCGTTGAGATTCCGTCGCGTGCTCTCCTAGCCTCTCCCTGCCCACGCTACCTGCTGTAGCTCCACTCCCACGAACGTCAGTTATGCGCGTTCATGTGAGTCCAGTTACATTGATAGGAAGACAAAACACGCAGGGGCCAGCACCAACGTCGTTGCCAAGGTGACCGGACAGTCCCACAGCCAATAAGAACGGAGAATCGGAGCCTCGCTCTGATTGGTCAAAGTGTACATGAGCGGTGGCAATTTTTGGGTGCGGCCCACAGGGCAGGGGAGACAAAGTTATGAGCAGATATTCTCAGAGCACTTCACCTACATATAGCTGACTGGCTATACTAATACGAGTGCCATAAGTGCTACGAGGAAGGCTCCGGGTAGTACTTCCTGAAGAGGTGAGTTTTCAGCCTGCGCCTAAAGATGGGCAGCGACTCTGCTGTCCTGACGTCAGTGGGGAGTTCATTCCACCACTGAGGGGCCAGGACAGAAAAAGCTGTGACCGGGTGGATCGGCCGCAGGGACCTCTGAGCGACGGGCAACCAGTCGCCCGAGGCAGCAGAGCCAAGTGGTCGGGCAGGGGTGTAGGGCTTGACCAAGGCCTGGAGATAGGAAGGAGCTGTTCCTTTCACTGCCCTGTAGGCTAGCACCAGAGTCTTAAACTGGATGCGAGCTCTTACAGGGAGCCAGTGTAGAGGACGGAGAGGAAGTTGTGTGAGAGAACTTGGGGCGATTGAACACCAGACGTGCTGCAGCTTTCTGGACAAGCTCCAGAGGTCTGATGGCCGACGCCCCCGGGCTCCAGCAAGTAGTGAGTTGCAGTAGTCCAGGCGGGAGATGACCAGAGCCTGGATGAGCACCTGCGCCGTCTCCTCAGTGAGGAAGGGGCTAATCCTCCTGATGTTGTAGAGGAGGAATCTGCAGGAGCGTGTGACCATGCAATGTTTGCTGAGAACGACAGTTGGTCGTCCAGGGTCACACCCAGATTCCTCACAGTCCGAGTTGGCGTCACCACGGCATCATCAATGGTGATGGACAGGTCTCGGTGCGAGTAACCCTTCCCCGGGAGGAAGAGTAGCTCGGTTTTGTCCAGGTTCAGCTTCAGGTGGTGTGTCGCCATCCACTTCGAGATGTCAGCCAACCACGCAGCAATGCGTGCCTCCACTTGGTGTCACCGGGAGGAAATGACAAGACCAGCTGGGTGTCATCGGCATAACAATGGTAGGAGAAGTCATGGGAGCGAATAACAGAACCCAGAGATGTTGTGTAGAGCAAGAAGAGAAGGGGGCCCAGAACTGAACCTTGTGGAACCCCCGTAGTCAGCGTGCGTGGTTTCTGATACTTGCCCCCCTCTCCATGTCACCTGGTAGGATCGGCCTGTCAGATAGGATGCAAGCAGGAGAGTGCAGAGCCTGAGACGCCCATCCCCTCGAGGGTGGAGAGATAGATCTGTGGCTTACCAGTCAGTTCGCCGCCATAACTAAACCTTACTAAGTATTTTACGATCTTATCCTCTACATAACTAAGTATATCATGATCTTTAAAATAATGTTTCAGTGAATGATGCTTGTGTTTGGCAACTACTGAGCACACGACTGGATGAATGAGACTTTAATTATGCTGAGCGAGTTGTGTGAGAGTAAACAGATGTTTTCATTTAGTTTTGCTGTTGTTAAAAGTGACCCCATTCCCTTCAATTCATCAAGACTTTTTGATTCTCGTTCACTTTGGAGGCATGCAAAAGAAAACAAAGAATTCCAGCTTACATGGAGTGAATAATTAATATACATTTTGTGGGTGAAGTATTGCTTTGAAGCTTCATCACAGACAGCAGTGATACACTGAAATGCTGAAATTCAGTCACTTACCTCAAGGCTTTGACCACAACGATAAAAGGCTTCAGTTCTCAAAGAATCCGAGCAGCGACGAGGGTTTTTTGCGGGAAATCCAAAAATGAATGCAGTGTTATCTTGATGCCCCCAAATAAGCAAAGGATGTCCAACTCCAGAATAAACAAGTGGAAAATAGTCAACATTCATGTGCATGGTATGCATCAGGGTATTATGTCTATTATTGCCTTATCTGTTAACTGACCAATTTGGTGCCCTAGGCAAGATTTTTGCTGGCGCCCCCTACCCCTTTGGATCGCACGGTAAATTTGACTACCAATGTTCATACACTCAGAGAAACTGCAAAGCTTTGTCTTTGAGACTCTTTTATTTTAAATAGAAAATTAAACACCAAATTAATCATAAATACAATATAAATAAGGTATGCATACGTTAGAACGTTAGAACTTTAAATAATTAAACACTTGAAAAACTATATTACAAAGATAATATTTACAGAAACCTATCTTGAAATTCTACCGCTATTCCAACAAGTAACATCTGTCTACATCTAGAACTGACCTCAATCTCACACCTCAACAGGCTCACCCCACCTTGCTAAAACCTCCCTCTTCTTGCCTTTCTTCCAGCAAACTCGTCAATAACATCATCATATGTCAGCTGGTTTGATACCACATGATTGATGCTTATGATGGCAAGACCACTTAGACGTCCTTGCATCATGGTAGATCTGAGATAGGTTTTAATGAGTTTGAGCTTGGAGAAGCTTCGTTCGGCAGCAGCCACTGTGACAGGAAGAGTTGCAGAGATTCGCAGAGCAACCCACATATTAGGGTATATTTCTGTAAGCCTTCCATCATGCAGGAAGGTCAAGAGGTCCATGTTTGACATCTTTTTGGAAGGGAAATGTGGAAAATTCTGCATTTCCGCAGCAAGTTGCCTCCCATCAATATCTGTCTGTCCATCATGGGTCAGAGCAGCACTCAGGTTTTCACAGTGCTGTAGCTGTTCTACTTTGGTCATGTTTGGAAAGTTCAGGAGGACTCCAAATTTCAATCTCTCATCTGGAGAGAGAAGAGTATACGTAAGGGGTTGTCCGTTGCCAGGCAGGTTTCAATCGCGCTCATGTTGCCGAAATAAATAATATAATACAGATAACGGATCGCTAGATAACACTTGTTTTTACTTTATATTTGTATTGCATTTAATTGTTTAATCGAATTTCGAGTGTTTAATGTGTATCATAGTCTAGCTAGCTTGTGTTAATTTAATTTCCTTAATTTAATTTAGAGAATAGATTATAGATGGATGGATGGATGGATGGATGGATAGATAGGTGAGCAGGCATTTACTAACTGGTAAATGTTTTTTATTATTATTATTGACGTTATCCCCATAACATAATAATAATAATAATAATAATAATAATAATAATACATTTTATTTATAGTGCACTTTATATTCAAGAATCTCAAAGTGCTTCAACATGTAGCTATTACTGTGTAGGGAAATAGATAAATACAATGCAATACAATACAGATATAAAGTTAGGAACGCTAATAAATGTAATTTGTAAAATAAGTGTTATCTGTATTGTCGCGCTCAATGAACGAGTTTGCGAATGTTCAAGAACCTTCCCACGTCATTCGACGTGCGATCGTCTGTTGCCAGGCAGGTTTGGAATGGATTACTATGGATGATGTAGGCGGCAGGCCGGTACAATTTACGCGCCGGTTGCTTGGCAACGCGCCCCGTTGTCGGGGCCTGTTGGCGCCGGCGGACAATTTATATTTACCAAATAATAAAACCACACATTAAGGCCTACATTAAAGATAAACAAATTAAAGTTACTGTACCTCTGTCTTTCCCCCGTTTTTCCTCCTCTTCTCTTTTTCTTTTCCTCCCCTGGGCGCCAGAGGGTTTAGCTTTCTTTGACATTGTGATGTACAAAACAGGTAGCTTTGATATGCAATAGGTAGCTGTGATGTGCAAATAGGTAGGGGGGCGCGGAGGAAGTGGAAACTAGGGCGCTCTTTGCATGTTATGTTATGTTGTCTAATATTTATTTCGACATAACTACTGGTATTAAGAAATATAAACATTGAAGTTAAAGTTGGATGAATACAGTATTAAAAAAAAAAAAAAAAAAATTATTTAAAAAAAAAAAAAAAAAAAAAAAAAAAAATTAAAACATATTTTCGGCGCCCCCGGCGGATGGAGGCGCCCGTAGCATTCGCCTATACTGCCTATGCC
>NW_026552740.1:0-2656 GCF_027596085.1 Anoplopoma fimbria | reverse complement strand
TAGGTGGGTTGGCTCATCATCATTATCGTATTCCGTTCAATGTAAACATCAGGTTGGTATAGATAGTTATTTTGTATGAGGAATTTAATCCCTTTTCTTTCCCCCCTCCTCTGCTCAGGTACCCCCCCTCCTGTAGAGTATCCTACAGGCCCAATGGTGACAACAGCTGAGGGCAATTACAATCAAGAGGGGCGGTGGATAAAGCCTGTGCTCTCCACACCATTGGCTCTAAGCCACGGTTGATACTGGTTGTATCGTGTTATGGCGCTACGCCATTGATGTGGACACTACCTGTCACACTTGTAGGCTTTCATGCCATTGTTGGTAGGCTCTTTAGCCTTCATTATGTTGTCTTGCTGGTCTTGCCCGGCAAGTTAGATTTCCTGGCGATAGTCATTTGTTTGTGTGGTACTAGTTTGTATTATCAAGCTGAGTGGGTTATTGTTTAGTGCTTGTTTTGTCTTACTGTTGTTCCTGTTTTGTTCTCCCTTTCCCTTATCCCTTTCCAGTCAATAAATATTATTATTCACCTTAGAAAACGTGTTTGCTTTGGATCCTTTCTACTACCGGGACCTGTGCTTTGGCACCTGCTGTACGGGCTGAGGTCACGCCAGCCCTATTCAGTGTATGCTGTGTACATTTATAGTTTAGTTAGATACATTTCTATGTGACATGGGGGCACAGCTACATGGAAAACAGTTCTAAACGCTCAAATGACTGATATAAGTACTAGCTTTACTGGGCTACAAATAGCCTGAATTAAAGAATTCTACTGTACCAATGTTAGGTGAAAGTTTTAGCCAGGCGTGTACCTACAGTTCAGTAAAGTTGGAAAGATATTCACAGATTCAAACTTCACGGATCAATAACCCATTAGCGAAACGTTCAAACAAACAATGCCTCAGTAACCGTGAGTGGTGAGACAACAAACTACAATCTCAATTTAATCCAAACGGGCCGGCTTCTAAATTGAACAACAACATGAGTCTCCAATGTCTGGGTGTAGGGTAGGGAACATTTTGATTCTTAGATGCACTCGCGATTCTCTCTTGGAAGAATTTCACGATGCAGAAAAGCGCCAATAATCGAAAATCTAAAACTCAGTCAAAGCAAGGATCGCCTGTAAAAATTCTGTGACACCAGGTTGTCCATACTTCACCGCTGCCCCTGAACGCAACAGACGTGTACACATGCTCATTGTTTACGTTCTAAGCTAGGCTAAAAACTAGCGCGTCTTGGTGAGAGCGGCTGAGTTGGAGCAGCTGACTATGGATACAATCCGCCCGCACCCCCTGACTGTGCTAATGTATGGAAGCCCAACTTGGAAATGGCGAAGTGGATCACTAAGTAGATTGCAACTTTTTTTCCCCAAGGTTTGGCGCCCCTACTCAGTCATGAGAATCAGAACTTTCGCGCTATGTTGGACACTTTGCAACCGAGAAACAACATTCATCTCGACGTTTTTAAGGACACAGCAATACTCATCTTCAACCAGACCAGAATTAAAGTCATGGAATCACCGAGGAATGCGGATAGGATGGTAGTAGCACGCTATGACATTGATGTTGTCAAGGAACCTTGTGTGATCGTAACTGCCGCACTTTTACCATGTTCCAGGAAGTGTTATTTTGTAGGAGAGCTGAATGCTCATTACCTATAATAAGGGGATTTGTTTTAAGTAGTACATACAATGCCTATAAGTAAAGTAAAGTATTCACCCCCCTTGGATGTTTTCCCCTTTTGTTGCTTTTATACATGAAATCATGGTTAATATAATTTGGCTTTTTTTGTGAAAATTTGCCCAAAAAAAAAAAGCTTCTTTCATGTCAAAGTGAAAACAGATTTTTACAAACTAATTTCAATTAATTAAAAATATATAGTGTAAAATAAGTGTTTGCATAAATATTCACCCCCTTCAGGTCAGTATTTAGTAGATGCACCTTTGGCTGCAATCACAGCACTGAGTCTGTGTGATATGTCTCAATCAGGCTGGCACATCTGGACACTGCAGCTTTTCTCCATTCTTCGCTGCAAAACAGCTCAAGCTCTGTCAGGTTGTCGGGGATCAGGGAACAGCTCTTATCAAGTCCAGCCACAAATTCTCGATTGTATTGAGATCTAGCTTTGACTTGGCCACTCCAGAACATTCACCTGTTGTCTTTGAACCATTTCTGTGTAGCTTTTGCTGTACGCTTGGGGTCGTTGTCTTGCTGGAAAATAGATCTTCTCCCAAGTCGTAGTTCTCTTGCAGACTGAGTCAGATTATCCTCCAGGATTTGGCGATATTTTTCTGCATTCATATTCCCCCTCGACCTTTACAAGCCTTCCAGGGCCTGCTGCTGAGAAGCATCCCCAGAGCATGATGCTGCCACCACCATGCTTCAGGGTGGAGATGGTGTGTTTGTGGTGATGTGCAGTGTTTGGTGTCCAAACATAGCGTCTAGTCTGATGGCCAAAAAGCTCAATTTTTGTCTCATCAGACCAAAGAACCTTCTTCCAATTGACCTTGGAGTCTCCCACATGCCTTTGGGCGAATTCCAGGCGAGATTTCATATGAGCTTTTTTCAACAGTGGCTTCCTCTTTGCCACTCTCCCATACAGCTTCGACTGGTGAAGAACCCGGGCAACAGTTGTTGCATGTACAGTCTCTCCCATC
>NW_026552739.1:0-2327 GCF_027596085.1 Anoplopoma fimbria | reverse complement strand
ACATTTGGCCGAATGTGTATCGGTTTGGTTTCTCAGATTTGAACAGTACTATTGATTTGTTGTTCATGACCTGTTCTTACTTCAGCTTGGCATTAAGACAGTAAAAAAAGCCCTTATTAATATATATTTCCATTCTTAATTGGTAGATTTTGACAAATGTCTTCCACACAGAAGGCCATTGTGAGCAGCACAGCTACATGGAAAACAGTTCTAAACGCCTCAAATGACTGATATAAGTAACATAGCTATTACTGGGCCACAAATAGCCTGAATTAAAGAATTCTACTGTACCAATGTTAGGTGAAAGTTTTAGCCAGGCGTGTACCTACAGTTCAGTAAAGTTGGAAGATATTCACAGATTCACTGCCTGATCAATAACCCATTAGCGAAACGTTCAACAAACAATGCCTTCAGTAACCGCAGTGGTGAGACAACACCCACAATCTCAATTTAATCCAAACGGGGGCTGCTTCTCAAATTGGAACCAACAACATGGGTCTCTACCAAAGTGGTGTAGGTAGGGGAACATTTTGATTCTTAGATGACTACATTCTCTCTGGAAGAATTATGACCGGGAATAAGAAAACGCAATAATCGGAAATCTAAAACTCAGTCCAAACGCAAGGATCGCTCTGTAAAAATTCTGTGACACCAGGCCACTTCACCGCTGCCCCTGAACGCAACAGACGTGTACACATGCTCATTGTTTACGTTCTAAGCTAGGCTAAAAACTAGCGGCGTCTTGGTGAGAGCGGCTGAGTTGGAGCAGCTGACTATGGATACAATCCGCCCCGCACCCCCTGGCTTAAAAGCTAATGTATGGAAGCCCAACTTGGAAATGGCGAAGTGGATCACTAAATGGTGCAACTTTTTCCCCAAGGTTTGGCGCCCCTACTCAGTCATGAGAATCAGAACTTTCGCGCTATGTTGGACACTTTGCAACCGAGAAACAACATTCATCTCAACGTTTTTAAGGACACAGCAATACTCTCACTCTACAACCAGACCAGAATTAAAGTCATGGAATCACCGAGGAATGCGGATAGGATGGTAGTAGCACGCTATGACATTGATGTTGTCAAAGAACTGGCAATGATCGTAACCGCGCACTTTTACCACATGTTCCAGGAAGTGTTATTTTGTAGGAGAGCTGAATGCTCATTACCTATAATAAGGGGATTTGTTTTAAGTAGTACATACAATGCCTATAAGTAAAGTAAAGTATTCACCCCCCTTGGATGTTTTCCCCTTTTGTTGCTTTTATACATGAAATCATGGTTAATATAATTTGGCTTTTTTGACAAGAATTTGCAAAAAAAAATGCTTCTTTCATGTCAAAGTGAAAACAGATTTTTACAAACTAATTTCAATTAATTAAAAATATATAGTGTAAAATAAGTGTTTGCATAAATATTCCTTACCCTTCCAGGTCAGTATTTAGTAGATGCACCTTTGGCTGCAATCACAGCACTGAGTCTGTGTGGGTATGTCTCAATCAGGCTGGCACATCTGGACACTGCAATTTTTCTCCATTCTTCCTTGCAAAACAGCTCAAGCTCTGTCAGGTTGCTCGGGGATCAGGCGTGAACAGCTCTTTTCAAGTCCAGCCACAAATTCTCGATTGTATTGAGATCTGGGCTTTGACTTGGCCACTCCAGAACATTCACCTTGTTGTCTTTGAACCATTTCTGTGTAGCTTTTGCTGTACGCTTGGGGTCGTTGTCTTGCTGGAAAATAGATCTTCTCCCAAGTCGTAGTTCTCTTGCAGACTGAGTCAGATTATCCTCCAGGATTTGGCGATATTTTTCTGCATTCATATTCCCCTCGACCTTTACAAGCCTTTCCAGGGCCTGCTGCTGAGAAGCATCCCCAGAGCATGATGCTGCCACCACCATGCTTCAGGGTGGAGATGGTGTGTTTGTGGTGATGTGCAGTGTTTGCCAAACATAAGCGTCTAGTCTGATGGCCAAAAGCTCAATTTTGTCTCATCAGACCAAAAGACAGCTTCTTCCAATTGACCTTGGAGTCTCCCACATGCCTTTGGGCGAATTCCAGGTGAGATTTCATATCAGCTTTTCAACAGTGGCTTCCTCTTTGCCTCTCTCCCATACAGCTTCGACTGGTGAAGAACCCGGGCAACAGTTGTTGCATGTACAGTCTCTCCCATCTGAGGCCTAAAATTTTTTTGTTTGGTTCCGGTTTTCCGACCCGACCCTGTCAATCTATGTGCGACCCAAATTATTTTATGAGCTTGAAAAAAAAAAAATAATAAAAACACAAAAAAATGTTTTAATGCAAAAAATAATTACGTTTTTGTACAGCACCTC
>NW_026552738.1:0-1427 GCF_027596085.1 Anoplopoma fimbria | reverse complement strand
TTTTTTTAATAATTTAATGGATGCAGAATTCCATGTAGGCCTAGATAAAAAAATCGCCACTCGAAACATTTCATAAAGTAAGCGTAGCCTCATTCAATTCCGTTCGGGCACTGAGAGTGAAAGTCAGTAGGGGGAGGGCAAACTCTGCCGCGCGGCAACAGCCGCTTTTGCCGCCTCCTCTGCCGCCCTTCCCCTCATTGAAATGAATGAAGGCGGCGAGTTGCCGCGCGGCGTGTGAAAGCTGCTTTACGTAGCTGCAGCGCTGCACGCGACCGGAACACCGGCAGCACCTGTGAGACGAGTCAGACGACTGCCTTGATGTTGTCGGAAAAGGTGAATTTGAGATGTATAACAAACAAACAATCATCATCACGTTTTATGAAATGAATTACAATCTTCATAAATCCAGGCTCAGTTTGCCACGTAACGTTTAGCCTAAATAATCAGACAGCTAGCTAGCTTGCAGACAAGCAGCCCGTTATCACATCGCAAACTAAGCTACATGTCTGCTGATAGTTAGTTTCTAACATTTCGTTTTAACAAGAAGAATAAATGATGGAAGTAATGCATCACATGAATTCTTTCATTCAAAATGGTTCATGCCTAAATCTTATCACTATTTTGGGTATTGTTTGTTATTGTTAAGTGAAGCCGAAATGCCCAGTGAAAAGAGGAGGATTCAGGAGAGAGAGAGACAACTGAAGGAGGCAGCAAAGAGGAGCACATCACTACAGGGTTGGCTACGAAAAATCCAAACAGCAGGTGGGGCAGAGACTTTGCATAGTGATAATAAATTATACTGTGTAGGCTAATTGATAAATTAATCAGACTCATATTTTAGCCTACTAATGGCAATTTTTCATAATTACATTACATTTAAGATGAGGAGCAGCCACAAGCCTCCAGACACTCGGAAAATGTGGACCAGGAGGAGGCACATAGGGCAGGTAGGCCTAAGTGCTGATCACCATATATGAGAGGACCATGCTAGAAAGTACAGGGTTAAAGAGCTGCATGCTAAATAATTGTAATCTAAAAAAAAACAGGCTATTTTAGAGATCCTTTCAAAGATCTTGCCTGAGCTGAACATAAATACCACTGCTTCTAGTGGGCATTACAATAATAATAATAATGGTAATAACAATAATAATGGTAATGGTAATAACAATAATATGTCATTGGACAGATGATGAGCCCAGTGCATCAGCTGCGTTCAGAGAGCCAGAGCCAGAGCCAATCCCAGATGAGATCAGGACAGACTGGGAAAGGAGAGATGAGCAAGAGGATGAGATGAGGGAGAGGAGAACATCAGCAAGGGAGGATATTGAGATGAAGAGTGGGGCAGTAGTAGTAGTTATTTCAGTGTTTTACTTATTTGTATTAATATATTAATAAAGACCCTGTTATTCTCAGTCCTTCATATGGGT
>NW_026552737.1:0-591 GCF_027596085.1 Anoplopoma fimbria | reverse complement strand
TATAGACTAAGTGATGCAGAGGAGAGGTGTGTAAGAGCTGTATTCATTTCACAGGTTTATTTGAGCTGAAAATGAAAACTGTATCCCCATCTACTCTACTCTACTCTACTGCCCCACACGTATAAACACAGTCAGCTGCATGTGAGGGGGTAACGTCACTTTGATTCCGAAAACTATACAGACCATCGTCTCTCCGCTCTATATGCAATTAAATGGTGGACTGGGAACAAGCAATTAAATGGTGAACTGACACTCGAGCTGCATATATTTTCCTTCAGTGTTATTCTAAGAGTGTGTGTGTGCATGCGTCTGATAATTACTAATTACTCAACGAAAGATACGTCTCCCTTGTGTTTTTCTCTGCTGGAGTTTTCACACTCGAAGACAAAGGTGTCAATCCGCTACAATAAAATTAAATAGATTTATAGCACCACAGCCACATATTACATGAAATGCAATGAATGTAGAGAAGGTTATGCTGGTAATACTGGAGCAGGAAGCTAATGGCAGCTGACTAGGAGGTCACATTTGGTCCAAAGAGCCAGCGCAGATAATGACAGATTGTAAACTTTATACAAAATGACTAATCAA
>NW_026552736.1:0-2559 GCF_027596085.1 Anoplopoma fimbria | reverse complement strand
CCTTGACAGCTGTGCTGGAAGGGTTAAACATTGTGTAAGACATGGCCCCTCCCTGCTCAGCTAGTCTCTTGGATGTAACAGGAGCCGTATATTTTCCGTTCTGCTCTCACTATGGCTGCATGGCTGTCCCGGAGTATGATGCTAAGGAATGGAAGCTGGCTGCTGCGAGGCCCAAACCTCGTTGCCCGGGTCTGTTTCAGGGGTTGGGAGGCCCTTCTTCTGCCCCCGAGGCCCTGCCTGCCTTCCAGGACAAGCCTCGGACCGTGGAGGACCTCCCACAAGTCAGCTTCTTTGAGCTACTTTACAGGATGGTGTTTCAGGGTTTCCACAACCGGTTGCATGAGCTACAGGTAAGCCAGGCTGCAGTGAACTACATGGACAGAAAAAACAGAAATGTAGAACTTTTTTATTAAAAAAGAAAAACTGAAATATCACATGGTCATAAGTATTCAGACCCTTTGCTGTGACACTCATATTTAACTCACATGCTGTCCATTTCTTCTGATCCTCCTTGAGATGGTTCTACTCCTTCATTGGAGTCCAGCTGTGTTTAATTAAACTGATTGGACTTGATTAGGAAAGGCACACACCTGTCTATATAAGACCTTACAGCTCACAGTGCATGTCAGAACAAATGAGAATCATGAGGTCGAAGGAACTGCCCAAGGAGCTCAGAGACAGAATTGTGGCAAGGCACAGATCTGGCCAAGGTTACAAAAGAATTTCTGCAGCACTCAAGGTTCCTAAGAGCACAGTGGCCTCCATAATCCTTAAATGGAAGAAGTATGGGATGACCAGAACTCTTCCTAGACCTGGCCGTCCAGCCAAACTGAGCAATCGTGGGAGAAGAGCCTTGGTGAGAGAGGTAAAGAAGAACCCAAAGATCACTGTGGCTGAGCTCCAGAGATGCAGTAGGGAGATGGGAGAAAGTTCCACAAAGTCAACTATCACTGCAGCCCTCCACCAGTCGGGGCTTTATGGCAGAGTGGCCCGACGGAAGCCTCTCCTCAGTGCAAGACATATGAAAGCCTGCATAGAGTTTGCCAAAAAACACATGGAGGACTCCCAAACTATGAGAAATAAGATTCTCTGGTCTGATGAGACCAAGATTGAACTTTTTGGCGTTAATTCTAAGCGGTATGTGTGGAGAAAACCAGGCACTGCTCATCACCTGCCCAATACAATCCCAACAGTGAAACATGGTGGTGGCAGCATCATGCTATGGGGGTGTTTTTCAGCTGCAGGGACAGGACGACTGGTTGCAATTGAAGGAAAGATGAATGCGGCCAAGTACAGAGATATCCTGGAAGAAAACCATCTCTGCCCTGTCCAGAAATCATCTCCTCTGCCCTGTCCAGCCTCATCTCCTCTGCCCTCAGCTCCATCCTCATCCCTGTTCTGTTCAACTCTGCATTTTTAGTTTAGTGGAGGAAGAGACAGCACTTAAGACATGACAGACACACTATCAGGATGAAAAGATCTAGCAACAAATCACAGCTTGGTTACAGTGACTTCTGCACACGGGCCTAGCTTAATTATTTCAAAATTATGTCTTGGATAGCAGCTGCCCACCTTTTGAAGAAATCTGTAAGCTTCCTCCTTTTTGTTCCACTCATGTTTACCTTTTATCTCTGAAATGTTCACTTGTTGACTTTCACCCTAAGTTAAGAAGTAGATAGAATGTCTTTTAAAATGGTTCATATTATATAATGATGTAATCAAACGTTCTTTAAATAAAACACTTTTGAATGAATGAATGAATGAAGCTATCTTTTTCTTAAAGGCTAGCCGATAGGCTACGTCACCATCATGTTAACGCGGGCTTTTAAATCTAACCTGCTGTGTAGCCTATATGCAAACATTAAATCACAGGACCTACTGTACTCACAAATAAATAGCCTAGGCAATGCACTGCAATTCATAGATACAAATAAGTTTGAAATTCATCCAGCTAGGAATGAGAAATGTGATTCGGAGATCGCATAGACTACTTGCTAAATCATTTAGAATTAGCAGCATTGTTCTTTTTAACTAGCGCTTGCCATTTGACATACCAGTAGCAGGCTATCCCTGCATGTCTAAGGTTAATTTTTCCTGCTTAATGAAAATGCAAGCCCATATCTAATGATATTAGCCTATTGGTGATGATCGACCTCTTTCAAAATACCGTGCACCTTTAATTTAGTTTCTCTTACCTCGCCATTCACCTGTCTACTACGATAATTATGTCTGATGATGACCGTTAGAATGATTTGACGTTGTGTTGTCTGATCTGGGGGGAGGAGGAGCTGCTGCGCAAGTTTCGTGCGCGATATGCCTACTTCTCAAACTTGCTCCAGATGTCTAGGCCAGCCTATCCCTACTCCATTATTTAGAATTGTGTTTTAAAACAACATAGATTTGCAATGGAAAAGTTGTAAATGAGTAGGACAACATTGCTCGTGATGGACTAGGCAGACTGCCAAAATCGGCTGGAGCTGATCTGCTGCGCAGAACTCCAGACCCGGCCGCTTATGTGCCGGGGCTCCGCCCCGGACAGCCCCGGCCCAATTTAACCTC
>NW_026552735.1:0-5368 GCF_027596085.1 Anoplopoma fimbria | reverse complement strand
TGAGGATATTTTTCAAAAGTGAGGATATTTTTCAAAAGTGAGGATATTTTTCAAAAGTGTAGATATTTTACTAAAGTGAGGATATTTTTCAGAAAGTGAGGATATTTTTCAAAAGTGTAGATATTTTACCAAAGTGAGGATATTTTTCAAAAGTGAGGATATTTTTCAAAAGTGAGGATATTTTTCAAAAGTGAGGATATTTTTCAAAAGTGAGGATATTTTTCAAAAGTGAGGATATTTTTCAAAAGTGAGGATATTTTTCAAAAGTGAGGATATTTTTCAAAAGTTTCAAAATTGAGATATTTTTCAAAAGTGAGGATATTTTTTCAAAAGTGAGGATATTTTTCAAAAGTGAGATATTTTTCAAAAGTGAGGATATTTTACTAAAGTGAGGATATTTTTCAAAAGTGAGGATATTTTTCAAAGTGAGGATATTTTTAAAAAAGTGAGGATATTTTTCAAAAGTGAGGATATTTTTCAAAAGTGAGGATATTTTTCAAAATTGAGGATATTTTTCAAAAGTGAGGATATTTTTCAAAAGTGAGGATATTTTTCAAAAGTGAGGATATTTTTCAAAAGTGAGGATATTTTTCAAAAGTGAGGATATTTTTCAAAAGTGAGGATATTTTACAAAAGTGAGGATATTTTTTCAAAAGTGAGGATATTTTTCAAAGTGAGGATATTTTTCAAAAGTGAGGATATTTTTCAAAAGTGAGATATTTTTCAAAATTGAGGATATTTTTCAAAAGTGAGGATATTTTTCAAAAGTGAGGATATTTTTCAAAAGTGAGGATATTTTCAAAAGTGAGGATATTTTTCAAAAGTGAGGATATTTTTCAAAAGTGAGGATATTTTTCAAAATTGTAGTGAGGATATTTTTCAAAAGTGAGGATATTTTTCAAAGTGAGGATATTTTTCAAAAATTGAGGATATTTTTCTAAAGTGAGGATATTTTTCAAAAGTGAGGATATTTTTCAAAAGTGAGGATATTTTTCAAAAGTGAGGATATTTTTCAAAAGTGAGGATATTTTTCAAAAGTGAGGATATTTTTCAAAAGTGAGGATATTTTTCAAAAGTGAGGATATTTTTCAAAAGTGAGGATATTTTTCAAAAGTGAGGATATTTTTCAAAAGTGAGGATATTTTTCAAAAGTGAGGATATTTTACCAAAGTGAGGATATTTTTCAGTGAGGATATTTTTCAAAATTGAGATATTTTTCAAAAGTGAGGATATTTTTCAAAAGTGAGGATATTTTACAAAAGTGAGGATATTTTTCAAAAGTAAGGTATTTTTCAAAAGTGAGGATATTTTTCAAAAGTGAGGATATTTTTCAAAAGTGTGAATATTTTTCAAAAGTGTGTATATTTTTCAAAATTGACGATATTTTTCAAAAGTGAGGATATTTTTCAAAAGTGAGGATATTTTTCAAAAGTGAGGATATTTTTCAAAATTGAGGATATTTTTCAAAAGTGAGGATATTTTTCAAAAAAGTGAGGATATTTTTCAAAAGTGAGGATATTTTTCAAAAGTGAGGATATTTTTCAAAAGTGAGGATATTTTTCAAAAGTGAGGATATTTTTCAAAAGTGAGATATTTTACCAAAGTGAGGATATTTTTCAAAAGTGAGGATATTTTTCAAAAGTGAGGATATTTTTCAAAAGTGAGGATATTTTTCAAAAGTGAGGATATTTTTCAAAATTGAGGATATTTTTCAAAAGTGAGGATATTTTTCAAAAGTGAGGATATTTTACCAAAGTGAGGATATTTTTCAAAAGTGAGGATATTTTTCAAAAGTGAGGATATTTTTCAAAAGTGAGGATATTTTTCAAAAGTGAGGATATTTTTCAAAAGTGAGGATATTTTTCAAAAGTGAAAAGTGGATATTTTTCAAAAGTGAGGATATTTTACTAAAGTGAGGATATTTTTCAAAAGTGAGGATATTTTTCAAAATTGAGGATATTTTTCAAAAGTGAGGATATTTTTCAAAAGTGAGGATATTTTTAAAAAGTGAGGAAAAAGTGAGGATGTTTTTCAAAATTGACGATATTTTACTAAAGTGAGGATATTTTTCAAAAGTGTGTATATTTTTCAAAAGTGAGGATATTTTTCAAAAGTGTGTATATTTTTCAAAAGTGAGGATATTTTTCAAAAGTGTAGATATTTTACAAAAGTGAGGATATTTTTCAAAATTGAGGATATTTTTCAAAAGTGAGGATATTTTTCAAAAGTGAGGATATTTTTCAAAAGTGAGGATATTTTTCAAAAGTGAGGATATTTTTCAAAAGTGAGGATATTTTTCAAAAGTGAGGATATTTTTCAAAAGTGAGGATATTTTTCAAAAGTGAGGATATTTTTCAAAAGTGAGGATATTTTTTTCAAAAGTGAGGATATTTTTCAAAAGTGAGGATATTTTTCAAAAGTGAGGATATTTTTCAAAAGTGATATTTTTCAAAAGTGAGGATATTTTTCAAAAGTGAGGATATTTTTCAAAAGTGAGGATATTTTTCAAAAGTGAGGATATTTTTCAAAAGTGAGGATATTTTTTCAGTGAAGTGAGGATATTTTTCAAAAGTGAGATATTTTACAAAGTGAGGATATTTTTCAAAGTGAGGATATTTTTCAAAAGTGAGGATATTTTTCAAAAGTGAGGATATTTTTCAAAAGTGAGGATATTTTTCAAAAGTGAGGATATTTTTCAAAAGTGAGGATATTTTTCAAAAGTGAGGATATTTTTCAAAAGTGAGGATATTTTTCAAAAGTGAGGATATTTTTCAAAAGTGAGGATATTTTTCAAAAGTGAGGATATTTTTCAAAAGTGAGGATATTTTTCAAAAGTGAGGATATTTTTCAAAAGTGAGGATATTTTTCAAAAAGTGAGGATATTTTTCAAAAGTGAGGATATTTTTTTTCAAAAGTGAGGATATTTTTCAAAAGTGAGGATATTTTTCAAAAGTGAGGATATTTTTCAAAAGTGAGGATATTTTTCAAAAGTGAGGATATTTTTCAAATATGAGTGATATTTTTCAAAAGTGAGGATATTTTTAAAAGTGAGGATATTTTTCAAAAGTGAGATATTTTTCAAAAGTGAGGATATTTTTCAAAAGTGAGGATATTTTTCAAAAGTGAGGATATTTTTTCAAAAGTGAGGATATTTTTCAAAAGTGAGGATATTTTTCAAAAGTGAGGATATTTTTCAAAAGTGAGGATATTTTTCAAAAGTGAGGATATTTTTCAAAAGTGAGGATATTTTTCAAAAGTGAGGATATTTTTCAAAAGTGAGGATATTTTTCAAAAGTGATTTTTTCAAAAGATATTTTTCAAAAGTGAGGATATTTTTCAAAAGTGAGGATATTTTTCAAAAGTGAGGATATTTTTCAAAAGTGAGGATATTTTTCAAAAGTGAGGATATTTTTCAAAAGATATTTTTTCAAAGTGAGGATATTTTTCAAAAGTGAGGATATTTTTCAAAAGTGAGATATTTTTCAAAAGTGAGGATATTTTTCAAAAGTGAGGATATTTTTCAAAAGTGAGGATATTTTTCAAAAGTGAGGATATTTTTCAAAAGTGAAAATTTTTCAAAAGATATTTTTCAAAATTGAGGATATTTTTAAAAATTTTGTATATTTTTAAAAATTGATGATATATTTTCAAAAGTGAGGATATTTTTCAAAATTGTAGATATTTTACTAAATTGAGGATATTTTTAGAAAGTGAGGATATTTTTCAAAAGCGAGGATATTTTTCAAAATTGATGATATTTTTCAAAAGTGAGGATATTTTTCAAAAGTGAGGATATTTTTCAAAAGTGAGGATATTTTTCAAAAGTGAGGATATTTTTCAAAAGTGAGGATATTTTTCAAAAGCGAGAATATTTTTCAAAAGTGAGGATATTTTTCAAAAGTGAGGATATTTTTCAAAAGTGAGGATATTTTTCAAAAGTGAGGATATTTTTCAAAAGTGAGGATATTTTTCAAAAGTGAGGATATTTTTCAAAAGTGAGGATATTTTTCAAAATTGAGGATATTTTTCAAAAGTGAGGATATTTTTAAAAATTGAGGATATTTTTCAAAGTGAGGATGTTTTTCAAAAGTGAGGATATTTTTCAAAAGTGAGGATATTTTTCAAAAGTGAGGATATTTTTGAGGATATTTTTCAAAAGTGAGGATATTTTTCAAAAGTGAGGATATTTTTTTCAAGTGAGGATATTTTTCAAAAGTGTAGATAATTTTCAAAAGTGAGGATATTTTTCAAAAGTGAGGATATTTTTCAAAAGTGAGGATATTTTTCAAAAGTGAGGATATTTTTCAAAAGTGAGGATATTTTTCAAAAGTGAGGATATTTTTCAAAAGTGAGGATATTTTTCAAAAGTGAGGATATTTTTTCAAAAGTGAGGATATTTTTCAAAAGTGAGATATTTTTCAAAAGTGAGGATATTTTTCAAAAGTGAGGATATTTTTCAAAAGTGAGGATATTTTTCAAAAGTGAGGAAAAGTGAGGATATTTTTTCAAAAGTGAGGATATTTTTCAAAAGTGAGGATATTTTTCAAAAGTGAGGATATTTTTCAAAAGTGAGGATATTTTTCAAAAGTGGGATATTTTTCAAAAGTGAGGATATTTTTCAAAAGTGAGGATATTTTTCAAAAGTGAGGATATTTTTATTTTTCAAAAGTGAGGATATTTTTCAAAAGTGAGGATATTTTTCAAAAGTGAGGATATTTTTCAAAAGTGAGGATATTTTTCAAAAGTGAGGATATTTTTCAAAAGTGAGGATATTTTTCAAAAGTGAGGATATTTTTCAAAAGTGAGGATATTTTTCAAAAGTGAGGATATTTTTCAAAAGTGAGGATATTTTTCAAAAGTGAGGATATTTTTCAAAAGTGAGGATATTTTTCAAAAGTGAGGATATTTTTCAAAAGTATTTTTCAAAAGTGATATTTTTCAAAAGTGAGGATATTTTTCAAAAGTGAGGATATTTTTCAAAAGTGAGGATATTTTTCAAAAGTGAGGATATTTTTCAAAAGGATATTTTTCAAAAGTGAGGATTTTTCAAAATTGAGATAAAAGTTTTTTTCAAAAGTGAGGATATTTTTCAAAAGTGAGGATATTTTTCAAAAGTGAGGATATTTTTCAAAAGTGAGGATATTTTTGAAAAAAAGTGAGGATATTTTTCAAAAGTGAGGATATTTTTCAAAAGTGAGGATATTTTTCAAAAGTGAGGATATTTTTCAAAAGTGATTTTTCCAAAGTGATATTTTTCAAAAGTGAGGATATTTTTCAAAAGTGAGGATATTTTTCAAAAGTAGGATATTTTTCAAAAGTGAGGATATTTTTCAAAAGTGAGGATATTTTTTCAAAAGTGAGGATGTTT
>NW_026552734.1:0-29445 GCF_027596085.1 Anoplopoma fimbria | reverse complement strand
TATTTTTCAAAAGAGATGATATTTTTCAAAAGTTAGGATATTTTTCAAAAGTGAGGATATTTTTTCAAAAGTGAGGATATTTTTCAAAAGTTAGGATATTTTTCAAAAGTGAGGATATTTTTCAAAAGTGAGGATATTTTTTTCAAAAGTGAGGATATTTTTCAAAAGTGATGATATTTTACTAAAGTGAGGATATTTTACCAAAGTGAGGATATTTTTCAAAATTGTAGATATTTTACAAAAGAGATGATATTTTTCAAAAGTGAGGATATTTTTCAAAAGTTAGGATATTTTTCAAAAGTAAGGTATTTTTCAAAAGTTAGGATATTTTACTAAAGTTAGGATATTTTACTAAAGTGAGAATATTTTTCACCAAAGTGAGGATATTTTTCAAAATTGAGATATTTTTCAAAATTTAGGATATTTTTTCAAAAGTGAGGATATTTTTCAAAAGTGATGATATTTTTCAAAATTAGGATATTTTTCAAAAGTGAAGATATTTTTCAAAAGTGAGGATATTTTTCAAAAGTGAGATATTTTTCAAAAGTGAGGATATTTTTCAAAAGTGAGGATATTTTTCAAAAGTGTAGATATTTTTCAAAAGTGAGGATATTTTTCAAAAGTGAGGATATTTTTCAAAAGTGAGGATATTTTTCAAAAGTGAGGATATTTTTCAAAAGTGAGACATTTTTCAAAATTGAGATATTTTTCAAAAGTAAGATATTTTAAAAAGTTAGGATATTTTTCAAAAGTGAGGATTTTTTCAAAAGTGAGGATATTTTTCAAAAGTTGAGGATATTTTTCAAAAGTGAGGATATTTTTCAAAAGTGAGGATATTTTTCAAAAGTGAGGATATTTTTCAAAAGTGAGGATATTTTTCAAAAGTGAGGATATTTTTCAAAAGTTAGGATATTTTTCAAAAGTGAGGATATTTTTCAAAAGTGAAGATATTTTTCAAAAGTGAGGATATTTTTAAAAAGTTTTTCAAAGTGAGGATATTTTTCAAAAGCGAGGATATTTTTCAAAATTGACTATATTTTTCAAAAGTTAGGATATTTTTCAAAAGTTAGGATATTTTTCAAAAGTTAGGATATTTTACTAAAGTTAGGATATTTTACTAAAGTGAGAATATTTTACCAAAGTGAGGATATTTTTCAAAATTGTAGATATTTTACAAAAGAGATGATATTTTTCAAAAGTGAGGATATTTTTCAAAAGTTAGATATTTTTCAAAAGTGAGGATATTTTTCAAAAGTTAGGATATTTTACTAAAGTTAGGATATTTTTCAAAAGTGAGGATATTTTACCAAAGTGAGGATATTTTTCAAAAGTTAGGATATTTTTCAAAAAGTGAAGATATTTTTCAAAAGTGAGGATATTTTTCAAAAGTGAGGATATTTTACAAAAGTGAGGATATTTTACCAAAGTGAGGATATTTTTTAAAAGTGAGAGATGATATTTTTCAAAAGTGAGGATATTTTTCAAAAGTGAGGATATTTTTCAAAAGTTAGGATATTTTAACAAAGTGAGGATATTTTTCAAAAGTGAGGATATTTTAACAAAGTGAGGATATTTTTCAAAAGTGAGGATATTTTTCAAAAGTGAGGATATTTTTCAAAATTGACGATATTTTTCAAAAGTGAGGATATTTTTCAAAAGTAAGGTATTTTTCAAAAGTTGGGATATTTTTCAAAGTGAGATATTTTTCAAAAGTTGAGGATATTTTTAAAAAGTTAGATATTTTTCAAAAGTGAGGATATTTTTCAAAAGTGAGGATATTTTTCAAAAGTGAGGATATTTTTCAAAAGTGAGGATATTTTTCAAAAGTGAGGATATTTTTCAAAAGTGAGGATATTTTTCAAAAGTAAGGATATTTTTCAAAAGTGAGGATATTTTTTTCAAAAGTTAGGATATTTTACAAAGTGAGAGATATTTTTCAAAAGTGAGGATATTTTTCAAAAGTTAGGATATTTTACAAAGTGAGGATATTTTACCAAAGTGAGGATATTTTTCAAAAGTGAGGATATTTTTCAAAATTGAGGATATTTTTCAAAAGTGAGGATATTTTTCAAAAGTAGATATTTTTCTAAAGTGAGGATATTTTTCAAAAGTGAGGATATTTTTCAAAAGTGAAGATATTTTTCAAAAGTTGTAGATATTTTTCAAAAGTGAGGATATTTTTCAAAAGTTGGATATTTTTTTCAAAATTGAGGATATTTTTAAAAGTGAGGATATTTTTTCAAAAGTGAGGATATTTTTCAAAAGTGAGGATATTTTTCAAAATTGTAGATATTTTACAAAAGTGAGGATATTTTTCAAAAGTGAGGATATTTTTCAAAAGTGAGGATATTTTTCAAAAGTAAGGTATTTTTCAAAAGTTAGGATATTTTACTAAAGTTAGGATATTTTACTAAAGTGAGGATATTTTTTCAAAAGTTAGGATATTTTTCAAAATTGAGATATTTTTAAAAAGTGAGGATATTTTTCAAAAGTGAGGATATTTTTCAAAAGTGAGGATATTTTTCAAAAGTAGGATATTTTTCAAAAGTAGATATTTTTCAAAAGTGAGGATATTTTTCAAAAGTGAGGATATTTTAATAAAGTGAGGATATTTTTCAAAAGTGAGGATATTTTTCAAAAGTGAGGATATTTTTCAAAAGTGAGGATATTTTTCAAAAGTTAGGATATTTTTCAAAAGTGAGATATTTTTCAAAAGTGAGGATATTTTTCAAAAGTGAGATATTTTTCAAAAGTGAGGATATTTTTCAAAATTGTAGATATTTTACTAAAGTGAGGATATTTTTCAAAAGTGAGGATGATATTTTTCAAAAGTGAGGATATTTTTCAAAAGAGAGATATTTTTCAAAAGTGAGGATATTTTTCAAAGTGAGGATATTTTTCAAAAGTTAGGATATTTTTTCAAAAGTGAGGATATTTTTCAAAAGTTAGGATATTTACTAAAGTATTTTTCAAAAGTGAGGATATTTTTCAAAAGTGAGGATATTTTACTAAAAGTTAGGATATTTTTCAAAGTGAGGATATTTTTCAAAAGTGAGATATTTTTCAAAAGTGAGGATATTTTTCAAAAGTGAGGATATTTTTCAAAATTGAGGATATTTTTCAAAAGTGAGGATATTTTTCAAAAGTGAGGATATTTTTCAAAAGTGAGGATATTTTTCAAAAGTGAGGATATTTTTCAAAAGTGAGGATATTTTACAAAAGTGAGGATATTTTTCCAAAGTGAGGATATTTTTCAAAAGTGAGGATATTTTTCAAAAGTGAGGATATTTTTCAAAAGTGAAGTATTTTCAAGGATATTTTTCAAAAGTGAGGATATTTTTCAAAAGTGAGGATATTTTTCAAAAGTGAGGATATTTTTCAAAAGTGAGGATATTTTTCAAAAGTGAGGATATTTTTCAAAAGTGAGGATATTTTTCAAAAGTGAAATATTTTTCAAAAGTGAGATATTTTTCAAAAGTGAGATATTTTTCAAAAGTGAGATATTTTTCAAAATTGAGGATATTTTTCAAAAGTGAGGATATTTTTCAAAAGTGTAGGATATTTTTCAAAAGTGAGGATATTTTTCAAAAGTGAGGATATTTTTTCAAAATTGAGATATTTTTCAAAAGTAAGGATATTTTCCAAAGTGAAGATATTTTTCAAAAGTGAGGATATTTTTCAAAATTGAGGATATTTTTCAAAAGTGAGGATATTTTTCAAAAGTGAGGATATTTTTCAAAAGTGAGGATATTTTTCAAAAGTGAGGATATTTTTCAAAAGTGAGGATATTTTTCAAAAGTGAGGATATTTTTCAAAAGTGAGGATATTTTTCAAAAGTTAGGATATTTTAACAAAGTGACGATATTTTTCAAAAGTGAGGATATTTTTCAAAAGTGAGGATATTTTTTCAAAAGTGAGGATATTTTTCAAAAGTGAGATATTTTTCAAAAGTGAGGATATTTTAAAATTGTAAGATATTTTACTAAAGTGAGGATATTTTTCAAAAAGTTAGGATATTTTTCAAAAGTTAGGATATTTTTAAAAAGTGAGGATATTTTTCAAAAGTGAGGATATTTTTCAAAAGTGAGGATATTTTTCAAAAGTGAGGATATTTTTTAAAAGTGAGGATATTTTTCAAAGTTGAGGATATTTTTCAAAAGTTAGGATATTTTTCAAAAGTGAGGATATTTTTCAAAAGTTGAGGATATTTTTCAAAAGTTAGGATATTTTTCTAAAGTGAGGATATTTTTCAAAAGTGAGATATTTTTCAAAATTGAGGATATTTTTTAGAAAGTGAGGATATTTTTCAAAAGTTAGGATATTTTTCAAAAGTAGATATTTTACAAAAAGTGAGGATATTTTTCAAAAGTGAGGATATTTTTCAAAAGTGAGGATATTTTTAAAAAGTGAGGATATTTTTCAAAAGTGAGGATATTTTTCAAAAGTGAGGATATTTTTCAAAAGTGAGGATATTTTTCAAAAGTGAGGATATTTTTCAAAAAGTGAGATATTTTTCAAAAGTGAGGATATTTTCAAAAGTGAGGATATTTTTCAAAATTGTAGGATATTTTACAAAAGTGAGGATATTTTTAAAATTGAATATTTTACAAAAGTGAGGATATTTTTCAAAAGTGAGGATATTTTTCAAAAGTGAGGATATTTTTCAAAATTGACGATATTTTTCAAAAGTGAGGATATTTTTCAAAAGTGAGGATATTTTTCAAAAGTTAGGATATTTTTCAAAAGTGAGGATATTTTTCAAAAGTGAGGATATTTTTCAAAAGTGAGGATATTTTTCAAAAGTGAGGATATTTTTCAAAAGTGAGGATATTTTTCAAAGTGAGGATATTTTTTAAAAGTGAGGATATTTTTCAAAATTGAGATATTTTTCAAAAGTGAAAAAAGTGAGGATATTTTTCAAAAGTGAGGATATTTTTCAAAAGTGAGGATATTTTTCAAAAGTGAGGATATTTTTCAAAAGTGAGGATATTTTTCAAAAGTTAGGATATTTTTTTTTGAAAAGTGACGATATTTTTCAAAAGTGAGGATATTTTTCAAAAGTTAGGATATTTTACCAAATTGACGATATTTTTCAAAAGTGAGGATTTTTTCAAAAGTGAGGATATTTTTCAAAAGTGAGGATATTTTTCAAAATTGTAGATATTTTTCAAAAGTGAGGATATTTTTCAAAAGTGAGGAAAGATATTTTTCAAAAGTTAGGATATTTTTCAAAAGTGAGGATATTTTTCAAAAGTGAAGATATTTTTCAAAAGTGAGGATAATTTTTTCAAAAGTGAGGGATATTTTTCAAAAGTGAGGATATTTTTCAAAAGTGAGGATATTTTTCAAAAGTGAGGATATTTTTCAAAAGTGAGGATATTTTTCAAAAGTGAGGATATTTTTCAAAATTGTAGATATTTTACTAAAAGTGAGGATATTTTAAAAGTGAGGATATTTTTCAAAAGTGAGGATATTTTACAAAAGTGAGGATATTTTTCAAAAGTGAGGATATTTTTCAAAAGTTAGGATATTTTTCAAAAGTAGATATTTTTCAAAAGTGAGGATATTTTACAAAAGTTAGGATATTTTTCAAAAGTTGAGGATATTTTTCTAAAGTGAGGATATTTTTCAAAAGTGTAGATATTTTTCAAAAGTGAGGATATTTTTCAAAAGTGAGGATATTTTTCAAAATTGTAGATATTTTACTAAAGTGAGGATATTTTTCAAAAGTGAGGATATTTTTCAAAAGTGAGGATATTTTTCAAAGTGATGATATTTTTCAAAAGTGAGGATATTTTTCAAAAGTGAGGATATTTTACAAAGTGAGGATATTTTTCAAAAGTGAGGATATTTTTCAAAAGTGAGGATATTTTTCAAAAGTGACGATATTTTTCAAAATTGAGGATATTTTTCAAAGTAAGGATATTTTTTTTCAAAGTGAGGATATTTTTCAAAAGTGAGGATATTTTTCAAAAGTGAGGATATTTTTCAAAAGTGAGGATATTTTTTTTCAAAATTGAGGATATTTTTCTAAAGTGAGGATATTTTTCAAAAGTGAGGATATTTTTCAAAAGTGAGGATATTTTTCAAAAGTGAGGATATTTTTCAAAAGTGAGGATATTTTTCAAAATTGTAGATATTTTAATAAAGTGAGGATATTTTTCAAAAGTGAGATATTTTTCTAAAGTGAGGATATTTTTCAAAAGTAAGGATATTTTTTGTCAAAAGCGAGGATATTTTTCAAAAGTAAGGATATTTTTCAAAGTGAATATTTTTACAAAAGTTAGGATATTTTTTCAAAAGTGAGGATATTTTTCAAAAGTGAGGATATTTTACTAAAGTGAGAATTTTTACAAAAGTGAGGATATTTTTGAAAGTGAAGATATTTTTTAAAAGTGAGGATATTTTTCAAAATTGTAGATATTTTTCAAAAGTGAGGATATTTTTCAAAAGTAAGGATATTTTTCAAAAGTGAGGATATTTTTCAAAAGTGAGGATATTTTTCAAAAGTTAGGATATTTTTTAAAAGTGAGGATTTTTTACAAAGTGTGGATATTTTTAAAAAGTTGGATATTTTTCAAAAGTGAGGATATTTTTCAAAAGTGAGATATTTTTCAAAAGTTAGGATATTTTAACAAAGTGAAGATATTTTAGAAAAGTGAGGATATTTTTAAAGTGAGGATATTTTTCAAAAGTGAGGATATTTTTTTTTCAAAAGTGAGGATATTTTACTAAAGTTAGGATATTTTACTAAAAGTTAGGATATTTTACTAAAGTGAGGATATTTTTTAAAAATTTAGGATATTTTTCAAAAGGGATGATATTTTTCAAAAGTGAGGATATTTTTTCAAAAGTTAGATATTTTTTTTAAAAGTGAGGATATTTTTCAAAATTGAGGATATTTTTCAAAAGTGAGGATATTTTTCAAAAGTGAGGATATTTTTCAAAAGTGAGGATATTTTTCAAAAGTTAGGATATTTTACTAAAGTTAGGATATTTTACTAAAGTGAGAATATTTTTCAAAAGTAAGGTATTTTTCAAAAGTTAGGATATTTTACTAAAGTGAGGATATTTTTCAAAAGTGAGGATATTTTTCAAAAGTTAGGATATTTTCCAAAGTGAAGATATTTTTCAAAAGTGAGGATATTTTTCAAAAGTGTAGATATTTTACTAAAGTGAGGATATTTTTCAAAAGTGAGGATATTTTTCAAAATGTAGATATTTTTCAAAAGTGAGGATATTTTTCAAAAGTGTAGATATTTTTCAAAAGTAAGGTATTTTTCAAAAAGTGAGGATATTTTACAAAAGTGAGGATATTTTAAAAAGTGAGGATATTTTTCAAAATTGTAGGATATTTTACAAAAGTGAGAATATTTTTCAAAAGTGAGGATATTTTTTCAAAAGTGTAGGATATTTTTCAAAAGTGAGGATATTTTTCAAAAGTGAGGATATTTTTCAAAATTGACGATATTTTTCAAAAGTGAGGATATTTTTCAAAAGTTAGGATATTTTTCAAAAGTTATGATATTTTTCAAAATTAGGATATTTTACAAAAGTGAGGATATTTTACTAAAGTGAGGATATTTTTCAAAATTGACGATATTTTACAAAAGTGAGGATATTTTTCAAAGTGAGGATATTTTTCAAAAGTGAGGATATTTTTCAAAAGTGAGGATATTTTTCAAAATTGAGGATATTTTTCAAAAGTGAGGATATTTTTCAAAAGTGAGGATATTTTTCAAAAGTTAGGATATTTTTAAAGTGAGGATATTTTTTCTAAAGTGAGGATATTTTCAAAAGTGAGGATATTTTTCAAAATTGACGATATTTTACTAAAGTGAGGATATTTTTCAAAAGTGAGGATATTTTTTCAAAAGTGAGATATTTTAACTAAAGTGAGGATATTTTTCAAAAGTGAGGATATTTTTTTCAAAAGTGAGGATATTTTAAAAGTGAGGATATTTTTCAAAAGTGAGGATATTTTTCAAAAGTGAGGATATTTTTCAAAAGTGATGATATTTTTCAAAATTGTAGATATTTTTCAAAAGTAAGGATATTTTTCAAAAGTTAGGATATTTTTCAAAAAAGAAATTGAGGATATTTTTCAAAAGTGAGATATTTTTCAAAAGTGAGGATATTTTCAAAAGTGAGGATATTTTTCAAAAGTGAGGATATTTTTCAAAAGTGTAGATATTTTACAAAAGTGAGGATATTTTTCAAAAGTGTAGATATTTTACAAAAGAGATGAAATTTTAAAAATTTTATTTTTCAAAAGTTAGGATATTTTTCAAAAGTTAGGATATTTTTCAAAAGTTAGGATATTTTTCAAAAGTTGAGGATATTTTTCAAAAGTGAGGATATTTTTCAAAGTGAGGATATTTTTCAAAATTGTGAGGATATTTTTAAAAGTGAGGATATTTTTCAAAATTGTAGGATATTTTTTCAAAAGTGAGGATATTTTTCAAAAGTTAGGATATTTTACAAAAGTGAGAATATTTTTTCAAAAGTGAGGATATTTTTCAAAATTGTAGATATTTTACTAAAGTGAGGATATTTTTCAAAATTGTAGATATTTTACAAAAGTGAGGATATTTTTTGAAAAGCTAGGATATTTTTCAAAATTGAGGATATTTTTCAAAAGTTAGGATATTTTTCAAAAGTGAGGATATTTTACTAAAGTGAAAATATTTTTCAAAAGTTAGGATATTTTTCAAAAGTGAGATATTTTTCAAAAGTGAGGATATTTTCAAAAAGTTAGGATATTTTTCAAAAGTTAGGATATTTTTCAAAAGTGAGGATATTTTTCAAAAGTGAGGATATTTTTCAAAAGTTAGATATTTTTCAAAAGTTAGGATATTTTTCAAAAGTAAGGATATTTTTCAAAATTGTAGATATTTTACTAAAGTGAGGATATTTTTCTAAAGTGAGGATATTTTTCAAAAGTGAGGATATTTTTCAAAAGTGTAGATATTTTAATAAAGTGAGGATATTTTTCAAAAGTGAGGATATTTTAAAAAGTTAGGATATTTTTCAAAAGTGAAGGTATTTTTCAAAATTGAGATATTTTTCAAAAGTGAGGATATTTTACTAAAGTGAGATATTTTCAAAATTGTAGGATATTTTTCAAAATTGATGATATTTTTCAAAAGTGAGGATATTTTTCAAAAGTGAGGATATTTTTCCAAAAGTAAGGTATTTTTTTCAAGTTAGGATATTTTACAAAAGTGAGGATATTTTTCAAAAGTGAGAATATTTTACCAAAGTGAGGATATTTTTCAAAATTGTAGGATATTTTTCAAAAGCAAGGATATTTTTCAAAAGTTAGGATATTTTTCAAAAAGTTAGGATATTTTACAAAAGTGAGGATATTTTACAAAAGTGAGGATATTTTTCAAAATTGAGGATATTTTACAAAAGTGAGGATATTTTTAAAAGTGAAGATATTTTTCAAAAGTGAGGATATTTTTCAAAAGTGAGGATATTTTTCAAAAGTGAGGATATTTTTCAAAAGTGAAATTTTTGATATTTTTCAAAAGTGAGGATATTTTTCAAAATTGTAGATATTTTACAAAAGCGGGATATTTTTCAAAAAGTAAGGATATTTTTCAAAAGTGAGGAAATTTTTCAAAAGTTAGGATATTTTTCAAAAGTTAGGATATTTTTCAAAAGTTGGATATTTTACAAAAGTGAGGATATTTTTCAAAATTGAGGATATTTTTCAAAGTTAGGATATTTTTCAAAGTAAGGATATTTTTCAAAAGTAAGGATATTTTAACAAAGTGAGGATATTTTACTAAAAGTGAGGATATTTTTCAAAGTGAGGATATTTTTCAAAATTTTAGATATTTTTCAAAAGTGTAGATATTTTTCAAAAGTGATGATATTTTTCAAAAGTGAGGATATTTTTCAAAAGTGAGGATATTTTAAAAAGTGAGGATATTTTTCAAAAGTGAGGATATTTTACAAAAGTGTTGATATTTTTCAAAAGTGAGGATATTTTACCAAAGTGAGGATATTTTCAAAATTGTTATTTTTCAAAAGTGAGTATATTTTTCAAAAGTGAGGATATTTTAACAAAGTGAAGATATTTTTCAAAAGTTAGGATATTTTTCAAAAGTGATGATATTTTTCAAAAGTTAGGATATTTTTCAAAAGTGAGGATATTTTTCAAAATTGTAGATATTTTTCAAAAGTGAGGATATTTTTCAAAATTGATGATATTTTTCAAAAGTGAGGATATTTTTCAAAAGTAAGGATATTTTTCAAAAGTAAGGATATTTTTCAAAAGTGTAGGATATTTTTCAAAAGTTAGGATATTTTTTAAAAGTGAAAATATTTTACAAAATTGAGATATTTTTCAAAAGTGAGATATTTTTCAAAAGTGAGGATATTTTTTTAAAAGTGAGGATATTTTTCAAAAGTGAGGATATTTTTCAAAAGTAAGGATATTTTACTAAAGTGAGGATATTTTACAAAAGTGAGGATATTTTTCAAAAGTTAGATATTTTACTAAAGTTAGGATATTTTTTAAAATATTTTACCAATGTGAGGAAATTTTTAAAAATTTAGGATATTTTTCAAAAGAGATGATATTTTTCAAAAGTGAGGATATTTTTAAAAGTGAAGATATTTTACAAAAGTGAGGATATTTTTCAAAAGTTATTTTTCAAAATGTAGATATTTTACAAAAGTGAGGATATTTTTCAAAAGTGAGGATATTTTTCAAAAGTGAGGATATTTTTCAAAATTGTATGATATTTTTCAAAATTAAGGATATTTTTCAAAGTAAGGTATTTTAACAAAGTGAGGATATTTTACAAAAGTGAAAATATTTTTCAAAAGTGAGGATATTTTTCAAAATTGTAGATATTTTACTAAAGTGAGGATATTTTTGAAAAGTGAGGATATTTTTTTCAAAATTGTAGATATTTTACTAAAGTGAGGATATTTTTCAAAAGTGAGGATATTTTTCAAAAGTGTGGATATTTTTCAAAATTGTAGATATTTTACCAAAGTGAGGATATTTTTCAAAATTGTGATATTTTACAAAAGTGAGGATATTTTTCAAAAGTTAGGATATTTTTTCAAAAGTGAGGATATTTTTCAAAAGTGAGGATATTTTTCAAAAGTGAGGATATTTTTTGAAAATTGAGGATATTTTTTACAAAATTGAGGATATTTTACTAAAGTGAGAATATTTTACTAAAGTGAGGATATTTTTCAAAAGTGAGGATATTTTACAAAAGTGATGATATTTTTCAAAAGTGAGGATATTTTTCAAAAGTGAGGATATTTTTCAAAAGTGAGGATATTTTTCAAAAGTGAGGATTTTTTTCAAAATTGTAGATATTTTACTAAAGTGAGGATATTTTCCAAAGTGAGGATATTTTTCAAAGTGAGGATATTTTTCAAAATTGGATATTTTTTCAAAAGTGAGGATATTTTAAAAAGTGAAGATATTTTTCAAAAGTTAGGATATTTTTCAAAAGTAAAAATATTTTTCAAAAGTGAGGATATTTTTTCAAAAGTGAGGATATTTTTCAACAAAGTGAGGATATTTTTCAAAGTGAGGATATTTTTTCAAAAGTAAGGATATTTTTCAAAATTGTAGATATTTTTAGAAAGTGAGGATATTTTTCAAAATTGAGGATATTTTTCAAAATTTACGATATTTTTCAAAATTTACGATATTTTTCAAAAGTGAGGATATTTTACAAAAGTGAGGATATTTTTCAAAAGCGAGGATATTTTTCAAAAGTGAGGATATTTTTCAAAAGTGAGGATATTTTTCAAAAATTTAGGATATTTTTCAAAAGTGAGGATATTTTTTAATATTTTTCAAAGTGAGGATATTTTTCAAAAGTGTAGATATTTTACTAAAGTGAGGATATTTTTCCAAAGTGAGGATATTTTTCAAAAGTGAGGATATTTTTCAAAATTGAGATATTTTCAAAAGTTATAGGATATTTTTCAAAAAGTTAGGATATTTTCAAAAGTTAGGATATTTTACTAAAGTTAGGATATTTTTCAAAAGTGAGGATATTTTTCAAAAGTTAGGATATTTTTTCAAAATTGTAGGATATTTTACAAAAGTGATGATATTTTTCAAAAGTGAGGATATTTTTAAAGTTAGGATATTTTAACAAAAGTGAAGATATTTTTCAAAAGTGAGGATATTTTTCAAAAGTTGTAGATATTTTACTAAAAATTGAGGATATTTTTCAAAAGTGAGGATATTTTTCAAAAGTTAGGATATTTTAACAAAGTGAAGATATTTTTCAAAAGTGAGGATATTTTTCAAAAGTGAGGATATTTTTCAAAAGTGAGGATATTTTTCAAAAGTGAGATATTTTACAAAAGTGAGGATATTTTTCAAAAGTGAGGATATTTTTCAAAAGTGAGGATATTTTTCAAAAGGATAATTTTTCAAAAGGATATATTTTTCAAAAGTGAAGATATTTTTCAAAAGTGAGGATATTTTTCAAAAGTGAAGATATTTTTCAAAAGTGAGGATATTTTTCAAAAGTGAGGATATTTTTCAAAAGTTAGGATATTTTTCAAAAGTGAGGATATTTTTCAAAAGTTAGGATATTTTTCAAAAAGTTGTAGATATTTTACTAAAGTGAGGATATTTTTCAAAAGTGTTGGATATTTTTAAAAGTGAGGATATTTTTCAAAATTGTAGATATTTTTCAAAAGTGAGGATATTTTTCAAAAGTTTTAGGATATTTTTATAAATTGAAATATTTTTCAAAAGTAAGGATATTTTTTCAAAAGTGAAGGATATTTTTCAAAAGTGAGGATATTTTTCAAAAGTTAGGATATTTTTCAAAATTGATGATATTTTTCAAAATTGAGGATATTTTTCAAAAGTTAGGATATTTTTCAAAGTTGGATATTTTTCAAAAGTGAGGATATTTTTCAAAAGTGAGATATTTTACTAAAGTGAGGATATTTTTCAAAAAATTGAGGATATTTTTTTCAAAAGTGAGGATATTTTTCAAAAGTGAGATATTTTTCAAAAGTGAGGATATTTTTTCAAAAGTGAGGATATTTTTCAAAAGTGTAGGATTTTTTCAAAAGTGAGGATATTTTTCAAAATTGAGGATATTTTTCAAAAGTGAGGATATTTTTCAAAATTGACGATATTTTTCAAAAGTGAGGATATTTTTCAAAATTGAGGATATTTTTCAAAATTGAGGATATTTTTCAAAAGTTAGGATATTTTTCAAAAGTTAGGATATTTTTTCAAAAGTTAGGATATTTTTCAAAAGTGAGATATTTTTCAAAAGTGAGGATATTTTTCAAAAGTGAGGATATTTTTCAAAAGTGAGGATATTTTTTAAAGTGAGAAAAAGTTAGGATATTTTACAAAATTGAGATATTTTTCAAAAGTGAGGATATTTTTCAAAAGTGAGGATATTTTTCAAAATTGTAGATATTTTACAAAAGTGAGGATATTTTTCAAAAGTGAGGATATTTTTCAAAAGTGACGATATTTTTAAAAATTGAGGATATTTTTCAAAAGTTAGGATATTTTCCAAAGTGAGGATATTTTTCAAAAGTTAGGATATTTTTCAAAATTGAGGATATTTTACAAAAGTGATGATATTTTTCAAAAGTGAGGATATTTTTTCAAAAGTGTAGATATTTTTCAAAAGTGAGGATATTTTTCAAAAGCAAGATATTTTTCAAAAGTGAGGATATTTTTCAAAATTGACGATATTTTTCAAAAGTGAGGATATTTTTCAAAAGTGAGATATTTTTCAAAAGTTAGGATATTTTACAAAAGTGAGGATATTTTTCAAAATTGAGGATATTTTTCAAAATTGAAGATATTTTTCAAAAGTTAGGATATTTTTCAAAGTGAGGATATTTTTCAAAAGTGAGGATATTTTTCAAAATTGAGGATATTTTTCAAAAGTGAGGATATTTTTCAAAAGTGAGGATATTTTTCAAAAGTGAGGATATTTTTCAAAAGTTAGGATATTTTAAAAAGTGAGGATATTTTTCAAAATTTACAATATTTTACAAAAGTGAGGATATTTTTCAAAAGCGAGGATATTTTTCAAAATTGACGATATTTTTCAAAAGTGACGATATTTTTCAAAAGCGAGGATATTTTTCAAAATTGTAGATATTTTTTCAAAAGTGAGGATATTTTTCAAAAGTTAGGATATTTTTCAAAAGTTAGGATATTTTTACAAAGTGAGGATATTTTTCAAAAGTGAGGATATTTTTCAAAAGTGTAGATATTTTTCAAAAGTGAGGATATTTTTTCAAAATTGAGGATATTTTTCAAAAGTGAGGATATTTTTCAAAAGTGTAGATATTTTTCAAAAGTGAGGATATTTTTCAAAAGTGAGGATATTTTTCAAAATTGACGATATTTTTCAAAAGTGAGGATATTTTTCAAAAGTTAGGATATTTTTCAAAAGTTAGGATATTTTTCAAAAGTTAGGATATTTTTCAAAAGCAAAGATATTTTTCAAAAGCGAGGATATTTTTCAAAAGTTAGGATATTTTTCAAAGTGAGGATATTTTTCAAAAGTGAGGATATTTTAACAAAGTGAGGATATTTTTCAAAAGTGAGGATATTTTTCAAAAGTGAGGATATTTTTCAAAAGTGAGGATATTTTTCAAAAGTGAGGATATTTTACAAAGTGAGGATATTTTTCAAAAGTGAGGATATTTTTCAAAAGTTAGGATATTTTTCAAAAGTGAGATATTTTTCAAAAGTTAGGATATTTTTCAAAAGTTAGGATATTTTACAAAAGTGAGGATATTTTTTAAAGTGAGGATATTTTTTCAAAAGTGAGGATATTTTTCAAAAGTGAGGATATTTTTCAAAAGCGAGGATATTTTACAAAAGTGAGGATATTTTTCAAAAGTGAGGATATTTTTCAAAAGTGAGGATATTTTTCAAAAGTTAGGATATTTTAACAAAGTGAGGATATTTTTCAAAATTGACGATATTTTTCAAAAGTGAGGATATTTTTTCAAAAGTGAGGATATTTTTCAAAAGTGAGGATATTTTTCAAAATTGATGATATTTTTCAAAAGTGAGGATATTTTTCAAAAGTGAGGATATTTTTCAAAAGTGAGGATATTTTTCAAAAGTGAGGATATTTTTCAAAAGTGAGGATATTTTTCAAAATTGAGGATATTTTACAAAAGTGAGGATATTTTTCAAAAGTGAGGATATTTTTCAAAAGTTAGGATATTTTTCAAAAGTGAGGATATTTTTCAAAAGTGAGGATATTTTTCAAAAGTGAGGATATTTTAACAAAGTGAGGATATTTTTCAAAAGTGAGGATATTTTTCAAAAGTTAGGATATTTTTCAAAATTGAGGATATTTTTCAAAAGTGAGGATATTTTTCAAAAGTGAGATATTTTTCAAAATTGAGATATTTTTCAAAAGCGAGGATATTTTTCAAAATTGATGATATTTTTCAAAATTGATATTTTTCAAAAGATATTTTTTCAAAAGTGAGGATATTTTTCAAAATTGAGGATATTTTTCAAAAGTGAGGATATTTTTAAAAAGTGAGGATATTTTTCAAAAGTGAGGATATTTTTCAAAAGTGAGGATATTTTTCAAAAGTGAGGATATTTTACAAAAGTGAGGATATTTTTCAAAAGTGAGGATATTTTACAAAAGTTTGGATATTTTTCAAAAGTGAGGATATTTTTCAAAAGTTAGGATATTTTTCAAAAGTGAGGATATTTTTCAAAAGTGAGGATATTTTTCAAAAGTGAGGATATTTTTCAAAAGTGAGGATATTTTTCAAAAGTGAGGATATTTTTCAAAAGTGAGGATATTTTTATTTTTCAAAGTGAGGATATTTTTCAAAAGTGAGGATATTTTTCAAAAGTGTAGATATTTTTCAAAAGTGAGGATATTTTTCAAAAGTGAGGATATTTTTCAAAATTGTAGATATTTTTCAAAGTGAGGATATTTTTCAAAAGTGAGGATATTTTTCAAAAAGTGAGGATATTTTTCAAAATTTTGGATATTTTTCAAAATTGATGATATTTTTCAAAAGTGAGGATATTTTTTAAAAGTGAGGATATTTTTCAAAAGTGAGGATATTTTTCAAAATTGGATATTTTTCAAAAGTGAGGATATTTTTCAAAAGTTAGATATTTTTCAAAAGTGAGGATATTTTTCAAAAGTGAGGATATTTTTCAAAAAAATGAGGATATTTTTCAAAAGTGAGGATATTTTTCAAAAGTGAGGATATTTTTCAAAAAGTGAGGATATTTTTCAAAAGTGAGGATATTTTTCAAAAGTATTTTAGTGATATTTTTCAAAAGTGAGGATATTTTTCAAAAGTGAGGATATTTTTCAAAAGTGAGATATTTTTCAAAAGTGAGGATATTTTTCAAAAGTGAGGATATTTTTAAAAGTGAGATATTTTTCAAAATTGAGGATATTTTTCAAAAGTGAGGATATTTTTCAAAAGTGAGGATATTTTTCAAAAGTGAGGATATTTTTCAAAAGTGAGGATATTTTTCAAAATTGAGGATATTTTTCAAAAGTTAGGATATTTTTTAAAAAAGTGAGGATATTTTTCAAAAGTGAGGATATTTTTCAAAAGTGAGGATATTTTTCAAAAGTGAGGATATTTTTCAAAAGTGAGGATATTTTTCAAAAGTGAGGATATTTTTCAAAAGTTTTCAAAAGAGGATATTTTTCAAAAGTGTAGGATATTTTACAAAAGTGAGGATATTTTTCAAAATTGAGGATATTTTTCAAAAGTGAGGATATTTTTCAAAAGTGAGGATATTTTTCAAAAGTGAGGATATTTTTCAAAAGTGAGATATTTTTCAAAAGTGAGGATATTTTTCAAAAAATGAGGATATTTTTATTTTACAAAAGTGAGGATATTTTTCAAAAGTGAGGATATTTTTCAAAAGTGAGGATATTTTTCAAAAGTGAGGATATTTTTCAAAAGTTAGGATATTTTTCAAAAGTGAGGATATTTTTCAAAAGTGAGGATATTTTTCAAAAGTTAGGATATTTTTCAAAAGTGAGGATATTTTTCAAAAGTGAGGATATTTTTCAAAAGTGAGGATATTTTTCAAAAAGTGAGGATATTTTTCAAAAGTGAGGATATTTTTCAAAAGTGAGGATATTTTTCAAAAGTGAGGATATTTTTCAAAAGTGAGGATATTTTTCAAAAGTGAGGATATTTTTCAAAAGTGAGGATATTTTTCAAAAGTGAGGATATTTTTCAAAAGTGAGGATATTTTTCAAAATTGTAGGATATTTTTCAAAAGTGAGGATATTTTTCAAAAGTGAGGATATTTTTCAAAAGTGAGGATATTTTTCAAAAGTGAGGATATTTTTCAAAAGTGAGATATTTTTCAAAAGTGAGGATATTTTTCAAAAGTGAGGATATTTTTCAAAAGTGAGGATATTTTTCAAAAGTTAGGATATTTTTCAAAAGTTAGGATATTTTTTCAAAAGTGAGGATATTTTTCAAAAGTGAGATATTTTTCAAAAGTGAGGATATTTTTCAAAAGTGAGGATATTTTTCAAAAGTGAGGATATTTTTCAAAAGTTAGGATATTTTTCAAAAGTATTTTAAAAGTGTATTTTTCAAAAGTTAGATATTTTTCAAAAGTGAGGATATTTTACAAAAGTGAGATATTTTTGAGGATATTTTTCAAAGTGAGATATTTTTCAAAAGTGAGGATATTTTTCAAAAGTGAGGATATTTTTCAAAAGCGAGGATATTTTTCAAAATTGACGATATTTTTCAAAAGTGACGATATTTTTCAAAAGTGAGGATATTTTTCAAAAGTGAGGATATTTTTCAAAAGTTAGGATATTTTTCAAAAGTTAAAAGTGAGGATATTTTTCAAAAGTGAGGATATTTTTCAAAAGTGAGGATATTTTTCAAAAGTGAGGATATTTTTCAAAAGTGAGGATATTTTTCAAAAGTGAGGATATTTTTCAAAAGTGAGGATATTTTTCAAAAAGTGAGATATTTTTTTAAAAGTGAGGATATTTTTCAAAAGTGAGGATATTTTTCAAAAGTGAGATATTTTTCAAATATTTTTTAAAAGTGAGGATATTTTTCAAAAGTGAGGATATTTTTCAAAAGTTAGGATATTTTTCAAAAAGTGAGATATTTTTCAAAAGTGAGGATATTTTTCAAAAGTGAGATATTTTACAAAAGTGAGGATATTTTTCAAAAGTGAGGATATTTTTCAAAATTGACGATATTTTTCAAAAGTGAGGATATTTTTCAAAAGTGAGGATATTTTTCAAAAGTTAGGATATTTTTCAAAAGTGAGATATTTTACAAAAGTGTAGATATTTTTCAAAAGTGAGGATATTTTTCAAAAGTGAGGATATTTTTCAAAATTGACGATATTTTTCAAAAGTGAGGATATTTTTCAAAAGTGAGGATATTTTTCAAAAGTGAGGATATTTTTCAAAAGTGAGGATATTTTTAGAAAGTGAGGATATTTTTCAAAAGTGAGGATATTTTTCAAAAGTGAGGATATTTTTCAAAAGTGAGGATATTTTTCAAAAGTGAGGATATTTTTCAAAAGTGAGGATATTTTTCAAAAGTGAGGATATTTTTCAAAAGTGAGGATATTTTTCAAAAGTGAGGATATTTTTCAAAAGTTAGGATATTTTTCAAAAGTGAGGATATTTTTCAAAAGTGAGGATATTTTTCAAAAGTTAGGATATTTTACCAAAGTGAGGATATTTTTCAAAAGTGAGGATATTTTTCAAAAGTGAGGATATTTTTCAAAAGTTGAGATATTTTTCAAAAGTTGAGGATATTTTTCAAAATTGAGGATATTTTTCAAAAGTGAGGATATTTTTCAAAAGTGAGGATATTTTTCAAAAGTGAGGATATTTTTCAAAAGTTAGGATATTTTTCAAAAAAGGATATTTTTCAAAAGTGAGGATATTTTTCAAAAGGGATGATGTTTTTTTAAAAGTGAGGATATTTTTCAAAAGTGAGGATATTTTTCAAAAGTGAGGATATTTTTCAAAAGTTAGGATATTTTTCAAAAGTAAGATATTTTTCAAAAGTGAGGATATTTTTCAAAAGTGAGGATATTTTTCAAAAGTTAGGATATTTTTCAAAAGTGAGATATTTTTCAAAAGTGAGGATATTTTTCAAAAGTGAGGATATTTTTCAAAATTGTAGATATTTTTCAAAAGTGAGGATATTTTTCAAAAGTGAGGATATTTTTCAAAAGTGATGATATTTTTCAAAAGTGAGGATATTTTTAAAAGTGAGGATATTTTTCAAAAGTGAGGATATTTTTCAAAAGTGAGGATATTTTTCAAATATTTTTTTACAAAAGTGAGGATATTTTTCAAAAGTGAGGATATTTTTCAAAAGTGAGGATATTTTTCAAAAGTTAGGATATTTTTCAAAAGTTAGGATATTTTTCAAAAGTGAGGATATTTTTCAAAAGCGAGGATATTTTTCAAAAGTGAGGATATTTTTCAAAAGTGAGGATATTTTTCAAAAGTGAGGATATTTTTCAAAAGTGAGGATATTTTTCAAAAGTGAGGATATTTTTCAAAAGTGAGGATATTTTTCAAAAGTGAGGATATATTTTTTTTACAAAAGTGAGGATATTTTTCAAAAGTGAGGATATTTTTCAAAAGTGAGGATATTTTTCAAAAGTGAGGATATTTTTCAAAAGTGAGGATATTTTTCAAAAGTGAGGATATTTTTCAAAAGTGAGGATATTTTTCTAAAAGTGAGGATATTTTTCAAAAGTGAGGATATTTTTCAAAAGCGAGGATATTTTTCAAAAGCGAGGATATTTTTCAAAAGCGAGGATATTTTTCAAAAGTGAGGATATTTTTCAAAAGTTAGGATATTTTTCAAAAGTGAGGATATTTTTCAAAAGTGAGGATATTTTTCAAAAGTGAGGATATTTTTCAAAAGTGAGGATATTTTTCAAAAGTGAGGATATTTTTCAAAAGTGAGGATATTTTTCAAAAGTGAGGATATTTTTCAAAAGTGAGGATATTTTTCAAAGTGAGGATATTTTTCAAAAGTGAGGATATTTTTTCAAAAGTTGAGGATATTTTTCAAAAGTGAGGATATTTTTCAAAAGTGAGGATATTTTTCAAAAGTGAGGATATTTTTCAAAAGTGAGGATATTTTTCAAAAGTGAGGATATATTTTTAAAAGTGAAAGGATATTTTTCAAAAGTAGATATTTTTCAAAAGTGAGGATATTTTTCAAAAGTGAGGATATTTTTCAAAAGTGAGGATATTTTTCAAAAGTGAGGATATTTTTCAAAAGTGAGGATATTTTTCAAAAGTGAGGATATTTTTCAAAAGTGAGGATATTTTTCAAAAGGATATTTTTTAGAAAGTGAGGATATTTTTCAAAAGTGAGGATATTTTTCAAAAGTGAGGATATTTTTCAAAAGTGAGGATATTTTTCAAAAGTTAGGATATTTTTCAAAAGTGAGGATATTTTTCAAAAGTGAGGATATTTTTCAAAAGTGAGGATATTTTTCAAAAGTGAGGATATTTTTCAAAAGTGATATATTTTTCAAAAGTGAGGATATTTTTCAAAAGTGAGGATATTTTTCAAAAGTGAGGATATTTTTCAAAAAGTGAGGATATTTTTCAAAAGTGAGGATATTTTTCAAAAGTGAGGATATTTTTCAAAAGTGAGGATATTTTTCAAAAGTGAGGATATTTTTCAAAATTTTTTCAAAAGATATTTTTTCAAAAGTGAGGATATTTTTCAAAAGTGAGGATATTTTTCAAAAGTGAGGATATTTTTCAAAGTGAGGATATTTTTCAAAAGTGAGGATATTTTTCAAAAGTGAGGATATTTTTCAAAAGTGTAGATATTTTTCAAAAGTGAGGATATTTTTCAAAAGTGAGGATATTTTTCAAAAGTTGGATATTTTTCAAAAGTTTTTCAGGATATTTTTCAAAAGTGAGGATATTTTTCAAAAGTGAGGATATTTTTCAAAAGTGAGGATATTTTTCAAAAGTGAGGATATTTTTCAAAAGTGAGGATATTTTTCAAAAGTGAGGATATTTTTCAAAAGTGAGGATATTTTTCAAAAGTGAGGATATTTTTCAAAAGTGAGGATATTTTTCAAAAGTGAGGATATTTTTCAAAAGTGAGGATATTTTTCAAAAGTGAGGATATTTTTCAAAAGTTTTTCAAAAGTGATATATTTTTCAAAAGTGAGGATATTTTTCAAAAGTGAGGATATTTTTCAAAAGTGACGATATTTTTTTAAAAGTGACGATATTTTTCAAAAGTGAGGATATTTTTCAAAAGTGAGATATTTTTCAAAAGTGAGGATATTTTTCAAAAGTGAGGATATTTTTCAAAAGTGAGGATATTTTTCAAAAGTGAGATATTTTTCAAAAGTGAGGATATTTTTCAAAAGTGAGGATATTTTTCAAAAGTGAGGATATTTTTCAAAAGTGAGGATATTTTTCAAAAGTGAGGATATTTTACAAAGTTTTTTTCAAAGTGAGGATATTTTTCAAAAGTGAGGATATTTTTCAAAAGTGAGGATATTTTTCAAAAGTGAGATATTTTTCAAAAGTTAGGATATTTTTCAAAAGTGAGGATATTTTTCAAAAGTGAGGATATTTTTCAAAAGTGAGGATATTTTTTCAAAAGTGAGGATATTTTTCAAAAGTGAGGATATTTTTCAAAAGTGAGGATATTTTTCAAAAAGTGAGGATATTTTTCAAAAGTGAGGATATTTTTCAAAAAGTTAGGATATTTTTCAATATTTTTCAAAAGTGAGGATATTTTTCAAAAGTGAGGATATTTTCCAAAGTGAGGATATTTTTTCAAAAGTGAGGATATTTTTCAAAAGTGAATATTTTTCAAAAGTGAGGATATTTTTCAAAAGTGAGGATATTTTTCAAAAGTGAGGATATTTTTCAAAAGTGAGGATATTTTTCAAAAGTGAGGATATTTTTCAAAAGTGAGGATATTTTTCAAAAGTGAGGATATTTTTCAAAAGTGAGGATATTTTTCAAAAGTGAGGATATTTTTCAAAAGTGAGGATATTTTTCAAAAGTGAGGATATTTTTCAAAAGTGAGGATATTTTTCAAAAGTGAGGATATTTTTCAAAAGTGAGGATATTTTTCAAAAGTGTAGATATTTTTCAAAAGTGAGGATATTTTTCAAAAGTGAGGATATTTTTCAAAAGTGAGGATATTTTTCAAAAGTGAGGATATTTTTCAAAAGTGAGGATATTTTTCAAAAATATTTTTCATATTTTTTCAAAAGTGAGGATATTTTTCAAAAGTGAGGATATTTTTCAAAAGTTGTGAGATATTTTTCAAAAGTGAGGATATTTTTCAAAAGTGAGGATATTTTTCAAAAGTTTTATTTTTCAAAAGTGAGGATATTTTTCAAAAGTGAGGATATTTTTCAAAAGTGAGGATATTTTTCAAAAGTGAGGATATTTTTTTTTCAAAAGTGAGGATATTTTTCAAAAGTGAGGATATTTTTCAAAAGTGAGGATATTTTTCAAAAGTGAGGATATTTTTCAAAAGTGTAGATATTTTTCAAAAGTAAGGTATTTTAATAAAGTGAGGATATTTTTCAAAAGTGAGGATATTTTTTACAAAATTGACGATATTTTTCAAAAGTGAGGATATTTTTCAAAAGTGAGGATATTTTTCAAAAGTGAGGATATTTTTCAAAAGTGAGGATATTTTTCAAAAGTTTTTCAGGATATTTTTTTCAAAAAAGTGAGGATATTTTTCAAAAGTGAGGATTTAGGATATTTTACTAAAGTGAGGATATTTTACCAAAAGTGAGGATATTTTTCAAAATTGAGGATATTTTTCAAAAGTGAGGATATTTTTCAAAAGTGAGGATATTTTTCAAAAGTGAGGATATTTTTCAAAAGTGAGGATATTTTTCAAAAGTGAGGATATTTTTCAAAAGTGTTTTTTCAAAAGATATTTTACTAAAAGTGAGGATATTTTTCAAAGTGAGGATATTTTTCAAAAGTGAGGATATTTTTCAAAAGTGAGGATATTTTTCAAAAGTGAGATATTTTTCAAAAGTGAGGATATTTTTCAAAAGTGAGGATATTTTTCAAAAGTGAGGATATTTTTCAAAAGTGAGGATATTTTTCAAAAGTGAGGAAAAGTATTTTTTCAAAGGATATTTTTCAAAAGATATTTTTTTTTCAAAAGTGAGGATATTTTTCAAAAGTGAGGATATTTTTCAAAAGTATTTTTCAAAAGTGATATTTTTTTTCAAAAGTGTTGATATTTTACTAAAGTGAGGATATTTTAAAAGTGAGGATATTTTTTAAAAGTGAGGATATTTTTTTCAAAAAGTGAGGATATTTTTTTCAAAAGTGAGGATATTTTTTCAAAAAATATTTTTCAAAAAAGAGGATATTTTTCAAAAGTGAGGATATTTTTCAAAAGTGAGGATATTTTTCAAAAGTGAGGATATTTTTCAAAAGTGTAGGATATTTTTCAAAAAGTGTATTTTTCAAAAAGTGAGGATATTTTTTTCAAAGGATTAAAAGTTTTTTCAAAAGTGGATATTTTTTAAAGTTTTTTTTTAAAAGTGAGGATATTTTTCAAAATTGTAGATATTTTACTAAAGTGAGGATATTTTTTGAAAGTGAGGATATTTTTAAAAGTTAATATTTTTCAAAAGTGAGGATATTTTTAGAAAGTGAGGATATTTTTCAAAAGTGATGATATTTTTCAAAAGTGAGGATATTTTTCAAAAGTGAGGATATTTTTCAAAAGTTAGGATATTTTTAAAAAGTAGGATATTTTTTCAAAAGTGAGAATATTTTACAAAAGTGAGGATATTTTTTCAAAAAGTTATTTTACAGGATATTTTTCAAAAGAAAGATATTTTTCAAAAGTGAGGATATTTTTCAAAATTTTCAGGATATTTTTCAAAAGTGAGGATATTTTTCAAAAGTGAGGATATTTTTCAAAAGTGAAAAGTGATATTTTTCAAAAGTGAGGATATTTTTCAAAAGTGAGGATATTTTTCAAAAGTTTTCAGGATATTTTTCAAAAGGATATTTTTCAAAAGTGATGATATTTTTCAAAAGTGATGATATTTTTCAAAAGTGAGGATATTTTAACAAAGTGAAGATATTTTTCAAAAGTGATGATATTTTTCAAAAGTGAGGATATTTTTCAAAATTGTAGATATTTTACCAAAGTGAGGATATTTTTCAAAAGTGAGGATATTTTTCAAAAGTGAGGATATTTTTCAAATATTTTTCAAAAGTGAGATATTTTTCAAAAGTGAGGATATTTTTCAAAAGTTATTTTTCAATATTTTTTTCAAAAGTGAGGATATTTTTCAAAAGTGAGGATATTTTTCAAAAGTTAGGATATTTTTCAAAAGTGAGGATATTTTTTAAAAGCGAGGATATTTTTTAAAAGTGAGGATATTTTTTTCAAAAGTGAGATATTTTTCAAAAGTGAGGATATTTTTCAAATTTTTCAAAAGTGAGGATATTTTTTAAAAGTGAGGATATTTTTTTTAAAATTGAGGAGATATTTTTTCAAAAGTGAGGATATTTTTCAAAAGTGAGGATATTTTTCAAAAGTGAGGATATTTTTAAAAAGTGAGGATATTTTTCAAAAGTTAGGATATTTTTCAAAAGTGATGATATTTTTCAAAAGTGAGGATATTTTTCAAAAGTGAAAGTGAGGATATTTTTCAAAAGTTAGGATATTTTAACAAAGTGAAGATATTTTTCAAAAGTGAGGATATTTTTCAAAAGTTAGGATATTTTTCAAAAGTGAGGATATTTTTCAAAAGTGAGGATATTTTTCAAAAGTGAGATATTTTTCAAAAAAGTGAGGATATTTTTCAAAAGTGAGGATATTTTTCAAAAGTGAGGATATTTTTCAAAAGTGAGGATATTTTTCAAAAAAGTGAGGATTTTTTTCAAAGTTTTCAGGATATTTTTCAAAAGTGAGGATATTTTTCAAAAGTTAGATATTTTTCAAAAAGTTAGGATATTTTTCAAAAGTGAGATATTTTTCAAAAGTGAGGATATTTTTTTCAAAAGTTAGATATTTTTCAAAAGTGATATTTTTCAAAAGTGAGGATATTATTTTTCAAAAGTGAGGATATTTTTCAAAAGTGAGATATTTTTCAAAAGTGAGGATATTTTTCAAAAGTGAGGATATTTTTCAAAAGTTTATTTTTCAAAAGTGAAGGATATTTTTCAAAAGTAAGGTATTTTTCAAAAGTTAGGATATTTTACTAAAGTTAGGATATTTTACTAAAGTGAGAATATTTTACCAAAGTGAGGATATTTTTCAAAATTGTAGATATTTTTCAAAAGTGAGGATATTTTTCAAAAGTGAGGATATTTTTTTTCAAAGTTAGGATATTTTTCAAAAAAGTGAGGATATTTTTCAAAAGTTAGGATATTTTTCAAAAGTTAGGATATTTTACTAAAGTGAGGATATTTTAAAAAGTGAGGATATTTTTCAAAAGTTAGGATATTTTTCAAAAGTGAGGATATTTTTTTCAAAAGTGAGGATATTTTTCAAAAGTGAGGATATTTTTCAAAAGTGAGGATATTTTTCAAAAGTGAGGATATTTTTCAAAAGTGAGGATATTTTTCAAAAGTTTTTCAGGATTTTTTTCAAAGTGAGGATATTTTTCAAAAGTGAGGATATTTTTCAAAAGTGAGGATATTTTTCAAAAGTGAGGATATTTTTCAAAAGTGAGGATATTTTTCAAAAGTTATTTTTTTCAAAAGTGAGGATATTTTTCAAAAGTTTATTTTTGAATTATTTTTCAAAAGTGAGGATATTTTTCAAAAGTGAGATATTTTTCAAAAGTGAGGATATTTTTCAAAAAGTGAGGATATTTTTCAAAAGTGAGGATATTTTTCAAAAGTGAGGATATTTTTCAAAAGTGAGGATATTTTTCAAAAGTGAGTGAAAGTGAGGATATTTTTCAAAAAGTGAGGATATTTTTTCAAAAGTGAGGATATTTTTCAAAAGTGAGATATATTTTTCAAAAGTGAGGATATTTTTCAAAAGTGAGGATATTTTTCAAAAGTTAGAGGATATTTTTTTTCAAAAAGTGAAAAGTGTGAGATATTTTTCAAAAGTGAGGATATTTTTCAAAAGTGAGGATATTTTTCAAAAAAGTGAGGATATTTTTCAAAAAGTGAGGATATTTTTCAAAAGTGAGGATATTTTTCAAAAGTGAGGATATTTTTCAAAAGTGAGGATATTTTTCAAAAGTGAGGATATTTTTCAAAAGTGAGGATATTTTTCAAAAGTGAGGATATTTTTCAAAATTTTTTCAATAAGATATTTTAACAAAGTGAAGATATTTTTTTTCAAAAGTGAGGATATTTTTCAAAAGTGAGGATATTTTTCAAAAGTGAGGATATTTTTGAGGATATTTTTCAAAAGTGAAATTTTTCAAAAAGTGAGGATATTTTTCAAAAGTTGAGGATATTTTTCAAAAGTTGATGATATTTTTCAAAAGTGAGGATATTTTTCAAAAGATTTTTCAAAAAGTTAGATATTTTTTCAAAAAGTGAGGATATTTTTTCAAAAGTGAGGATATTTTTCAAAAGTTAGGATATTTTTCAAAAGTGAGGATATTTTTCAAAAGTGAGGATATTTTTCAAAAGTGAGGATATTTTTTTCAAAAGTGAGGATATTTTTCAAAATTTTTCAAAAGGATATTTTTTTCAAAAAGTTTTCAAAAGTGAGGATATTTTTCAAAATTTTTTTCAAAAAGTGAGGATATTTTTCAAAAAGTGAGGATATTTTTCAAAAGTGAGGATATTTTTCAAAAGTGAGGATATTTTTCAAAAGTGAGGATATTTTTCAAAAGGATATTTTTTCAAAAATTGAGGATATTTTTCAAAAGTGAGGATATTTTTCAAAAGTATTTTTCAAAAGTTGGATATTTTTTAAAAGTGATATATTTTTAAAAGTGAGGATATTTTTCAAAAGTGAGGATATTTTTCAAAAGTGAGGATATTTTTCAAAAGTGAGGATATTTTTCAAAAGTTTTAGGATATTTTTTTCAAAAAAAGTGTTTTTTCAAAAGTGATATATTTTTCAAAAGTGAGGATATTTTTCAAAAGTGAGGATATTTTTCAAAAGTTTTTCAAAAGATATTTTTCAAAAGTGAGGATATTTTTCAAAAGTTGAGGATATTTTTCAAAAGTGAGGATATTTTTCAAAAGTGAGGATATTTTTCAAAAGTGAGGATATTTTTCAAAAGTTAGGATATTTTTCAAAAGTGAGGATATTTTTCAAAAGTGAGGATATTTTTCAAAAGTGAGGATATTTTTCAAAAGTGAGATATTTTTCAAAAGTGAGGATATTTTTCAAAAGTGAGGATATTTTTTCAAAAGTTATTTTTCAAAAGTGAGATATTTTTTCAAAAGTGAGGATATTTTTTTTTCAAAAGTGAGGATATTTTTCAAAAGTTAGTATTTTAGGATATTTTTTAAAAGTGAGGATATTTTTCAAAGTGAGGATATTTTTCAAAATTGAGATATTTTTCAAAAGTGAGGATATTTTTCAAAAGTGAGGATATTTTTCAAAAGTTAGGATATTTTTCAAAAGTGAGGATATTTTTTCAAAGTGAGGATATTTTTCAAAAGTGAGGATATTTTTCAAAAGTGAGGATATTTTTCAAAAGTGAGGATATTTTTCAAAGTGAGGATATTTTTCAAAATTGTAGATATTTTTTTCAAAAGTGAGGATATTTTTCAAAAGTGAGGATATTTTTCAAAAGTTAGGATATTTTTCAAAAGTGAGGATATTTTTCAAAAGTGAGGATATTTTTCAAAAGTGATGATATTTTTCAAAAGTTTTCAATATTTTTTCAAAAGTGAGGATATTTTTTGAAAAAAGTGAGGATATTTTTCAAAAGTGTTTTCAAAAGTGATATTTTTCAAAAGTTTTTCAAAAGGATATTTTTCAAAAGTGAGGATATTTTTCAAAAGTGAGGATATTTTTCAAAAGTGAGGATATTTTTCAAAAGGGATATTTTTCAAAAATTTATTTTTCAAAAGGATATTTTTTCAAAAGTGATTTCATATTTTTCAAAAGTGAGATATTTTACAAAAGTGTGAGGATATTTTTGAGGATATTTTTCAAAAGGATATTTTTCAAAAGTGTTTTTTCAAAAGATATTTTTTCAAAAGTGAGGATATTTTTTTGAAAAGTGAGGATATTTTTCAAAAGTGAGGATATTTTTTAAAAGTGAGGATATTTTTCAAAAGTGAGGATATTTTTCAAATTTTTCAGATATTTTTTCAAAGTGAGGATATTTTTAAAAAGTGAGGATTTTTTTCAAAAGTTTTTTTCAAAAGATATTTTTTTTCAAAAGTGAGGATATTTTTCAAAAGTGAGGATATTTTTTTCAAAAGTTAGGATATTTTTCAAAAAAGTGAGGATATTTTTCAAAAGTGAGATATTTTTTCAAAAGTGAGGATATTTTTTTCAAAAGTGAGGATATTTTTCAAAAGTGAGGATATTTTTCAAAAGTGATATTTTTCAAAAGTGAGGATATTTTTCAAAAGTGAGGATATTTTTCAAAAGTTTTTTTCAAAAGTGAGGATATTTTTCAAAAGTGAGGATATTTTTTTCAAAGTGAGGATATTTTTCAAAAGTGAGGATATTTTTCAAAAGTGAGATATTTTACAAAAGTGAGAGATATTTTTCAAAAAGTGAGGATATTTTTTTCAAAAGTTGAGGATATTTTTCAAAAGTGAGGATATTTTTTTCAAAGTGAGGATATTTTTTAAAAGTGAGGATATTTTTCAAAAGTGAGGATATTTTTCAAAGTGAAATATTTTTCAAAAGTGAGGATATTTTTCAAAAGTGAGGATATTTTTCAAAAGTGAGGATATTTTTCAAAATTTTTCAAAAGATATTTTTCAAAAGTGAGGATATTTTTCAAAAGTGAGGATATTTTTCAAAAGTGAGGATATTTTTCAAAAGTGGATATTTTTCAAAAGTGAGGATATTTTTCAAAAGTGAGGATATTTTTCAAAAGTGAGGATATTTTTCAAAAGTGAGGATATTTTTCAAAAGTGAGGATATTTTTCAAAAGTGAGGATATTTTTCAAAAGTGAGGATATTTTTCAAAAGTGAGGATATTTTTTAAAAGTGAGGATATTTTTCAAAAGTTAGGATATTTTTCAAAGTGAGGATATTTTTCAAAAAAGTGAGGATATTTTTCAAAAGTTGAGGATATTTTTCAAAAGTGATATTTTTCAAAAGTGAGGATATTTTTCAAAAGTTAGATATTTTTCAAAAGTAGGATATTTTTCAAAAGTTAGGATATTTTTCAAAAGTATTTTACTAAGATATTTTACTAAAGTGAGAATATTTTACTAAAGTGAGGATATTTTTCAAAAGTGAGATATTTTTCAAAAGTAGATATTTTTCAAAAGATAT
>NW_026552733.1:0-3109 GCF_027596085.1 Anoplopoma fimbria | reverse complement strand
TTTTGAAAAATATGTACAATTTTGAAAAATATCCTCACTATTGAAAAATATCCTCAATTTTGAAAAATATCCTCACTTTTGAAAAATATCCTCAAAAATTTTTTTAAAAATATCCTCACTTTTGAAAAATATCCTCACTTTTTTTGAAAAATATCCTCACTTTTGAAAAATATCCTCACTTTTGAAAAATATCCTCACTTTTGAAAAATACCCTCACTTTCTAAAAATATCTACAATTTTGAAAAATATCCTCACTTTTGAAAAAAATCTTCAATTTTGAAAAATATCCTCGCTTTTGAAAAATATCCTCATTTTATTAAAATACCTTACTTTTGAAAAATATCCTCACTTTTGAAAAATATCACTTTTTGAAAAATATCCTCACTTTTGAAAAATATCCTCACTTTAGTAAAATATCTTTTTTGAAAAATATCCTCACTTTTGTAAAATATCTACACTTTTGTAAAAATATCCTCACTTTTGAAAAATATCCTCAAAAATTCCTCACTTTTGTAAAATATTCTCACTTTTGAAAAATATCGTCAATTTTGAAAAATATCCTCACTTTAGTAAAATATCTACAATTTTGAAAAATACCCTCACTTTTGAAAAATATCCTCACTTTTGAAAAATATAGTCAATTTTGAAAAATATCCTCACTTTTGAAAAATATCCTCACTTTTGAAAAATATCCTCACTTTTGAAAAATATCCTCACTTTTGAAAAATATCCTCACTTTTGAAAAATATCCTCACTTTTGAAAAATATCCTCACTTTTGAAAAATATCCTCACTTTTGAAAAATATCCTCACTTTTGAAAAATATCCTCACTTTTGAAAAATATCCTCACTTTTGAAAAAATCCTCTTTTTGAAAAATATCAATTTTGAAAAATATCCTCACTTTTGAAAAATATCCTCACTTTTGAAAAAATATCCTCACTTTTGAAAAATATCCTCACTTTTGAAAAATATCCTCACTTTTGAAAAATATCCTCACTTTTGAAAAAAAATATCCTCACTTTTGAAAAATATCCACTCACTTTTGAAAAATATCCTCACTTTTGAAAAATATCCTCACTTTTGAAAAATATCCTCACTTTGAAAAATATCCTCACTTTTGAAAAATATTGTCACTTTTGAAAAATATCATCACTTTTGAAAAATATCCTCACTTTTTGAAAAATATCCTCACTTTTGAAAAATATCCTCACTTTTGAAAAATATCCTCACTTTTGAAAAAAAAATATCCTCACTTTTGAAAAATATCCTCACTTTTGAAAAATATCCTCACTTTTGAAAAATATCCTCACTTTTGAAAAATATCCTCACTTTTGAAAAATATCCTCACTTTTTGAAAAATATCCTCACTTTTGAAAAATATCTTCACTTTTGAAAAATATCCTCACTTTTGAAAAATATCCTCACTTTTGAAAAATATCTTCACTTTTGAAAAATATCCTCAAAAATTTTTTTGAAAAATATATCCTCACTTTTGAAAAATATCTTCAAATTTGAAAAATATCCTCACTTTTGAAAAATATCCTCACAATTTTGAAAAATATCCTCACTTTTGAAAAATATCCTCACTTTTGAAAAATATCCTCACTTTTGAAAAATATCCTCAAAATTTTTTTGAAAAATATCCTCACTTTTGAAAAATCCTCACTTTTGAAAAATATCCTCACTTTTGAAAAAATCCTCACTTTTAAAAATATCCTCACTTTTGAAAAAAATATCCTCACTTTTGAAAAATCCTCACTATCCTCACTTTTGAAAAATATCCTCACTTTTGAAAAATATCCTCACTTTTGAAAAAATCTTCAATTTTGAAAAATATCCTCACTTTTAAAAAAATCCTCACTTTTGAAAAATATCCTCACTTTTGAAAAATATCCTCACTTTTGAAAAATATCCTCACTTTTGTAAAATATCCTACACTTTTGAAAAATATCCTCACTTTTGAAAAAAATATCCTCACTTTTGAAAAATATCCTCACTTTTAAAAATATCCTCACTTTTGAAAAATATCCTCAATTTTGAAAAATATCCTCACTTTTGAAAAATATCCTCACTTTTGAAAAATATCACTTTTGAAAAATATCACTTTTTTGAAAAATATCCTCACTTTTGTCTCAATTTTGAAAAATATCCTCACTTTTGAAAAATATCCTCAAAAAATATCCTCATATCTCCTCACTTTTGAAAAATATTTTTGAAAAATATCCTCCTTTTGAAAAATATCCTCACTTTTGAAAAATATCCTCACTTTTGAAAAATATTTTTGAAAAATATCCTCACTTTATCCTCACTTTTGAAAAATATCACTTTTGAAAAATATCTTTTTGAAAAATATCCTCACTTTTTATCCTCACTTTTGAAAAATATCCTCAAAAATATCTTTTTGAAAAATATCCTCAAAAAAATATCCTCACTTTTGAAAAATTTTTTTGAAAAATATCCTCACTTTTGAAAAATATCCTCACTTTTGAAAAATATCCTCACTTTTGAAAAATATCCTCACTTTTGAAAAATATCCTCACTTTTGAAAAATATCCTCACTTTTGAAAAATATCCTCACTTTTGAAAAATATCCTCACTTTTCCTCACTTTTGAAAAATATCACTTTTAAAAATATCTTTTTGAAAAATATCCTCACTTTTGAAAAATATCGTCAATTTTGAAAAATATCCTCACTTTTGAAAAATATCCTCAATTTTGAAAAATATCCTCACTTTTGAAAAATATCCTCACTTTTGAAAAATATCCTCACTTTTGAAAAATATCTCACTTTAGTAAAATACGTACAATTTTGAAAAATATCCTCACTTTTGTAAAATATCCTCACTTTAGTAAAATATCTACACTTGTAAAAATATCCTCACTTTTGAAAAATATCCTCAACTTGGTAAAATATTCTCGCTTTTGAAAAATATCTATCAATTTTGAAAAATATCCTCACTTTTTTTGTAAAATATCTCACTTTTGAAAAATATCCTCACTTTTGAAAAATATCCTCACTTTTGAAAAATATAGTCAATTTTGAAAAATATCCTCACTTTTGAAAAATATCCTCACTTTTGAAAAATATCCTACAAAAATTTTTTTGAA
>NW_026552732.1:0-4339 GCF_027596085.1 Anoplopoma fimbria | reverse complement strand
ACCTGATAAAATACGCTCTTGGGTGCTCCTTTCAGTGGAGAAAACATTATGAATGGCCCTTCAACAGTTCCCTTAAATAGAGAGAGAAAATATTTTTAAATGCTCTGCGGGGTGTCCTTCCAGGGAAGAAATCATGATAAAATGCTCTCTAGAAACTTAAAGTGCAGCTAGTGTCAAATGTTGACCCTGCCTCTGAGACAGTCTGAGTCCACCACTAAAGGCAGCCTCCAGTCTGTCACACCTGCTGCCCATGAGCCGACTCATTAGTTCATCTGAATCAGGATCTGGTTTACTGCTAAATTGGTTATCACACAAGTCCAGAGTTGATGAGGCCAGCTGCAGATGGGAGGAAACGTTTTTTATGGCGTGAGGTTTTGGTCCTGATGGATGCCAGCCTCCTGACAGCTGGGAGTGGTTTAAACCATTTTTGTTTAGGGTGGAAGGGGTCTGCCTCAAGATCCTGGAGGTGTACAGGTCCTGTACGGTCCTCAGGGTCCTGGAGGCACAGCAGATTGCAGCCAATCACCTTCTCTGCAGAGCGAAGGATACTGTGTAGTCTGCCATTGTCCTTGGCAGTGGCAGCAGCGTACTAGAAGGGGATGGAGGAGGTGAGAAAGGACTCAAAGATGAAGGTGTAGATCAACACTTTTGATCATGATATCCAGTCCTCCAAATAAATCTGTTACAAATGTGTCATGAATCTTTAAAATGATTATTTCAGGATGATGTGAAGCTCATGTTGTTGATTATTTTCCCCACAGAACGTTCACTTTCCCCACTGAGCCTCTGTCCACATATTCAGTCTTTTTGGGACAAACAGCAACATTTAGTATTGATTTGTCATTTTGCCTCTCTTCATCTTTGAATTAGTCCTGAAGGTTTTTGTAAAAGTGTTATTTGAAACTAAACAACTTAAAATGAATTGAAGTCGGTTTACAGCATTCAAATATGTATCCATTCATCTAGCTTTTGTTTTCTTTACTTTTTTTGTATAGCAGAGTTTATGTCAGTAAAAGTATATTGTATTTTTTGATGTGTAAAAAATAAGCTTAGATAACAAATGTATAAATAATCCTCTTTGTTTGTGTGTCCTCCCAGTTTCCCAGCATTCCTTCGGTGTTGAGGTGTTTGAGGGGGCGGAGTCTGTCCTGCTGCCCTGCAACTTCTTTTTTTCTTTGGTGTCACCAAAGTGGTTTGGAGCCGCTCGGTTTCAATCCCTCGACCGTCCACAAGTATAATGACTTTGTTGTGCCTCGTTTTCAAAACCAGCATTACAGCGGCCGAACATTTATGTCAAATTCCGCTCTGATAACTGGAGACTACAGCCTCACTCTGAAAGAACCCCGCCTCTGACAGCGGCCTCTACACCTGCACCATCTACAACAATAGAAATGAAAAGAGACAGATAACTGTTCGTCTGCAGGTCACAGGTGAGGAACAATTCCCTACTGTACATACAAGGCCGGAGGTCAAAGGTCACTGCTGCAGATATAGAATAGAGATAAAATGTCATGTGGACATGATAAAGTCAACTGTTAGACTGTGTCACCAGTTTATGGGGTCATTGTGTTTTTAGTAAAAGCTGTTCATATCGCATGCAGTTTAAGGGACGTCAAGAGACTGAATATATTTTAAACTGGTTTTAAATTGGTGAGTTACTTGTTCATTTAACAAAGTGAAAAGTTTTAAGTTATGTTATTTCTTTACTTTGGTTTGCAGCGGCATATCATTTATTTTTGTTGTTGTCCCGTAGTTCAACAAACAAACATTCACACACAAACGCTGCCCTTCTATTTATTCATCCATTTAATCTACTGGACTGTTGGGGTAAACCAAGTAGACGTAACTTTAGCAAAGCCTTGCTTTATTATTATTATATTATATTCCTTTATTGATCCCCATGGGGGAAATTCAGGTGTTGCAGCAGCTCAACTACATAGATACATTAGCATCCCCTGTACGGTCCGAAGGGTCCTGGATGCGTTCAGGACCTAGAGGGTCCACATGGTCCTTGAGGCGTATAGGTCCTGGAAGGTCCTCAGAGTCCTGGAGGCCTACAAGTCGTGCAGGGTCTACAAGGTCCTGGAGGTGTACAGGGTCCTGAAAGCGTACAGGTCTTGGAAGGTCCTCAGAGTCCTGTAGGGTCCTTAGGGTGCTGGAGGTACACAGGTCCTGGAGGGTTCTTAGGGTACTAGAGCCATACAGGTCCTGTCGGCAGTGGCAGCAGCATACAAGATGGTGAGAGAGGAGGTGAAGAAGGACGCGATGACGACAGTTCTCATAATGTTTAAAATGTGTCATGAATCTTTGAAAAGATTATTTTAGGTTCAAGTGAAGCTCATGTTGTTGATAATGTGCCCACAGAATGGTTCTTTCCTGTGGCTCTTGTACTGGCTCTTGTACTGGCTCTTCTACTGGCTGTGGGCATACCTAAATATCTTCTGTTCTTCATCGTCAGAGGTATGTTGCATGTTGTCACAGGACCTCTGAAGGCCTCTAGTACAGTTTGTGTTTGTGTAGCTGATGTGGTGGTTTGCTCTCCTCTCAGTCTCAAAGGTGGAGGTGAAAGAGGGAGTTTGGTTTGTCAAGCTTCCTTTCCAAACCCGTTTCGAGCTGCCTGGGGACACCACAGTGGAATGGAGCCGCTGTTCCCCCAAACCCATGAAGGTCCACGAGTATCGGAACGGCGGCCACCATCTTATCAGACAGGACGAGTTCTACTGCAACCGCACAAAGATGGTGATAGATCCACTGAAAACTAGAGACCTCAGTCTGACCCTGAGGGACCCCTGCTTCAGAGACAGTGGCACCTACATCTGCACTGTCCACAAGGACAGAGAAATCATGACCCAGAAACTAGTACAGCTCCGAGTCGAAGGTCAGCGTCGTAGTTACTAGTCAGGGGTCAGTGTAGGCCACTGGTCCTGGTACCACCAGTATCACTACTGCTACTGTGAAAAGTAAAAAATATGTTGTGGTCTCTTTTCCTCTTAGTCGTCCAGGAGGTGTTGGAGGTCGGGTTGTGGGTTAAATCTGTCACACTGCCCTTCATAAATAGAGCTCAGCTGCCTGGAGATGCAACCGTGGAGTGGAGGCGTTCTGAACTCACAACCATGAAGGTCCATGTGTTTAAGAACGGCCAGGACCAGCCTGGGGAGCAGAACCTCTCCTACAGAGGCCGCACAAAGATGGACGAAAACCTGCTGCATACCGGAGATCTCAGCCTGACCCTGAGAAACCTCACTGTCAGCGACTTCGGTATCTACTCCTGCACTGTCCTAAATGACGGAGACCCCATATGCTGCAGAATAGTGCAGCTCAAGGTGAAAGGTCAGTGCTGAAGGTACATGTCAGAGGTCAGATCCCTACCGCTGCTACCATTAGTATCACTGCTACAGTTATGTTATGTTTGTACAGCTGATCTTGTGGTCTTCTGTACCAGACTGGTCGCATCCAGCATTCGTAGCTATAGCTACAGTAAAAAGGTTTACTGAAATCAGGAGCACTAAGTACTGGGGCATTACACAAGAATGCTTTACAGCTTTCAAAGGCGATTTGACACCTATCCGACCACACAAACTTCACCAATGGACTGATCAAGTCAGTCATTGGGGCTGCAACGGAAGAGAAGTTCGAGCCCCCAATTTATGTTACGCCCCCTTGGTGGCTCGGAGTAGAAGGACGTAACATAATGCACCAGGTTGAGCAAGTGAGGGTGTAGTCACACAAAACCAGGACCCAATATGAATTAAAGAAAGTATTTATTTACAGAAAAGCAACACAGGGATCAAAGAGGACTGTCAGTGGCACCAAAGAAAAGAACATAAATAAACCCCCCACTGACAGGTGCTAAGCACCCAAAAGTACAGCGGGTGGTGCTCACTCTAATCTGGGGTTTTAACAAAAGGTAAACCTACGTGCATGTAATATGTATACCCAGGGTATCTTACCTATCCTCGTTTGTCCCTGTGCGCACAACAAAGAATTAACACAAGACAAAACAAAAGTAGGCTGCTAAAGTAAATGGTTTTAACAAAGGTGTTTTAACTAAAGATTCATCAATGAACCAGCAAAACCAAGCAAAATCAACCAGAGCTCAACCAGAGCTCTGCCACAGCTCAACCCAAAATGCAACCACTTCTCCAACACAAATGGGGGCTATATAAAGGGGAATGGCTGATAGGAGATCCGGAACAGGTGTGGTGATGATCAATGATTGGAACCAGGTGCGCACATCTGAGAAGGAGGAGAATGAAAACAGTGGGAGGAGACAGAACAACAACACAAACCAACAACACAAAACAGAACACAATACATGTAGGCCTACAACACGTATACA
>NW_026552731.1:0-1091 GCF_027596085.1 Anoplopoma fimbria | reverse complement strand
AAAAGTGCAAAAAAAGTCATAATATAGTATGTTTTTATCATAGTATAAAAAAAGTCATAGTATGGTATGTGGAAAAAAAGTCATAGTATAGTATGTTGAAAAATGTGCAAAATAAATCACAGTATAGTGTGTTGAAAAAAAGTCACGGTATAGTATGTGGAAAAAAGTCATAGTATCACATGTCGAAAAAAGTGCAAAAAAAGTCATAGTATGGCATGTAAAAAAACTGCTAAAATAGTCATCGTATAGTATATAATAGAACAAAAGTCATAGTATAGCATGGCGAAAAAAGTGCAAGAAAAGTCATTGTATAGTATGTGAAAAAGTCATAGAATAGCATGTCAAAAAAAGTACAAAAATAGTCATAGTATAGCATGTCAAAAAAGTCATACTATAGCATGGCGAAAAAAAAGTGCTAAAGAAAGTCATAGTATAGTATGTTTTTATCATGGTATAAAAAAAGTCATAGTATGGTATGTGGAAAAAAAGTCATAGTATGGTATGTTGAAAAAAGTCATAGTATCACATATCGAAAAAAGTGCAAAAAGTCATAGTATAGCATGTCGAAAAAAGTCACAGTATAGCATGTCAAAAAAACTGCTAAAATAGTCATCGTATAATTATGTCAGAACAAAAGTCATAGTATAGCATGGCGAAAAAAGTGCAAGAAAAGTCATTGTATAGTATGTGGAAAAAAATTCTAATATAGTCATAGAATAGCATGTAGAAGAAAGTGCAAAAAAGTCATAGTATAGCATGTCAAAAAAAGTCATAGTATAGTATGTTAAAAAAAATTCCTAATATAGTCATAATATAGCATGTCAAAAGTGCAAAAATAGTCATAGTATAGCATGTCAAAAAAAGTGCAAAAACAGTCATAGTATAGCATGTCGAAAAATAGTGCAAAAATAGTCATAGTATAGTATGTCGAAAAAAGTGCAAAAACAGTCATAGTATAGCATGTCGAAAAAAAGTCATAGTATAGCATGGCCAAAAAGTCATAATATAGCATGTCAAATAATAGTGCAAAAAAGTCATAGTATGTTGAAAAAAAGTCATAGTATAGCATCTCAAAAACAGTCATAGTATAA
>NW_026552730.1:0-2554 GCF_027596085.1 Anoplopoma fimbria | reverse complement strand
TAAAGCATAGTGGATAGTGCTGCAGGCTCACTGCGAATGACACTAGACTCTAGTGTCATTCAGTGAGCATGCAGCACTATCCACAAGATGGTCAATCTGGGACGGACTAAAGTTAGCGTAGAGTCCTCTGTTATATTGAACAATGGTAATGAATTAACGCTGATGGAATCGCTTCTTTTAAATTTAGCTACAGCATTATCAGATAGACATCTAGTGTAGAAACTTTTGCCTAATGGCAAACACTAAAAAGTTATTAGGTAATAGTCCAATAAAATAGGGTTCTGTGGAAAGACAACTACATTTTCTATTTCAATGTCATATACCAGAACAAGGTCGAGGGTATGGTCAAAACAGTGAGTCGGTTTATGTACACACTGACAGGAGCCAATCAAAGCTAATAATGAAATAAACGCAGTACTGAGGCTATCATTATCGACATCCACATGAATATTAAAATCACCTACAATAATTACTTTATCTGTTTTGAGGACTAAACTTGATGAGAACTCTGAAAATTCAGAATACGCACCTGGTGCGCGGTACACTATAACAATTAGAATTGACTTTAATGCTTTCCAGGTCGGGTTTCAAAGACTAAGAACAAGGCTTTCAAATGAGTTGTAATTTAATTTAGGTTTAGGGTTTATTAATAGGCTTGAGTCAAAGAAGGCTGCTACTCCACCTCCTCGGCCTGTGCCTCCAGGAATATGAGTATTAATATGACTTGGAGGAGTTGATTCATTTAGGCTAACGTACTCTTCATGACACAGCCAGGTTTCAGTAAGACAAAATAAATCAATATGATTATCTGATATTAAATCATTTACTAGTACAGCTTTAGATGACGGAGATCTGATATTCTGATAGTCCACATTTATTTTCCTGTTTTGTTGCAGTTTTGCATTTGTTGTCTAAACTTTTATTAGGTTATTTTGTATAACTCCTCTTCTGTTTATTTATGATTTAATTCATTGAAGTGGCCGTGGGGCAGACACAACTCAATATGTTTCCTGAAGTTGACAAGACTATTATAGCAACATAAAGCTGCTGAACTCATGTTGCAGACCTGTCCTGACTTCAGCCAAAAGTTGCCTTTACTTATTGAACTTGTCCCTCAAAAAATGCCTGTTGAGTTAGCCATGTGTCCACTGTGATGTCGATGTCAACAATTGATGTTACTAACTCTGCTGTATTGAGCTTACTCACCATGCTGTTCGGAGGCATTTTCCACCAACCCAAGTCGTGTGGTCCTTAATATATGATTGATTGATTGATTGATTGATTGATTGATTGATTGATTGATTGATTGATTGATTGATTGATTGATTGATTGATTGGATATTTATAGGAACTTTGATGATTCACAATATTCTCGGATAGCTATTAAGCAGGATGCTAAATTGAAGGTTGTTTACACACTTTCACAATGGTCTTAACGTTTTAGGTGAACTTATTGTATGGTGTCTGGAGGTTGGCGAGTATGCTGATCAACCATACTTACTGATCATGATTATTGACCTGGCTTTTCATCTTTAAATTCTTTAAAGTTTCTTTGAAGCTGAACATTTTAAACATATTCTTGGGGGCTGGGGATTGATGACCCTGTGCTGTGTAATGTCACAGAAGGCCTACTCATGACTTCACCGATACAAATCTCTCTCACTCCAAACTACATTGAAGAATTGGCAGTTATCAGTAACTAGTAGTCTGAACAGATGAGTTATCAAACTGTGACATAAGACGTGTAGAGTTTCTGCTGTCAGGATGTCAATGGGAGCTCCTTCTTCTAGTGTGGCCCCAGGACAGCAAACAGTCATGACTTTGATAGTGGGGAGCTGACTATGTGGTTACACAGTTAACAGTAGTAGAAGACTGTAAAGTGATGTGAGAGATAGCTGCTGTCCAGATGGCCAGAGTTTTTACATGTGTCACTTTCCCGTAAACAGTTTTGTGTCATTTTTCATCAGACTGTGAGGTCTTTGGAAAGAAAAGACGAGAGGAGAAGGGGAATTGATGAGATGAGATATCAACCATGTGACTTGTTTTGTCTGTGTGTCTGGGATCTTGTTTTCCAAGCAGGAAATGGAACAGTATTTAGATGTGTTTGCAAATGTTCAGATTCCCCTGTTTCTAGTGTATTTTCCATGTACAACTGCGCCGATCTTCTGGAACAATACCACATTTAAGGGAATGAAGTACATACAGAGGGTTCCCGGGACAGAGGATGTAACATGTGTACAGATTGTAAAGCCCTCTGAGGCAAATTTGTAATTTGTGATTTTGGGCTATACAAAATAAACTGAATTGAATTGAATTGAATACACAGTATGTGTATCATAACGCCTATTGGCTACAGAACAGTGAATTTACTGTATTCCTCTCTTCACTCTGGCTTCCTACTTAAGCACCGTACTGCTGTTTGTGCTGCGTGTGAGTAGCTGACACCTGTTGCTATTGTGCTTTCATGGTCTTTGGGAACTGAAGCATTCAGTAAAGGATTGGATCTACTGCGATGGCAGTATGCAGGAGCTTTTTAGCTCTAAACAATCATATC
>NW_026552729.1:0-2246 GCF_027596085.1 Anoplopoma fimbria | reverse complement strand
TCCACCGGTACCGGTACCGTGAAAAACACCGGTAATCCGGCACACCGGTATACAGGAGGATGAGCCGTCCAGATAAACATCCGTGAAAACATCATGACGTGACGTCACTGCACCGTGACAAACGCGAAACATTAAATAAAGATAATGAAACATTAAATAAAGATAATGATCTTTCGTTTATATGTATGAACAAATGTCTCAAGAAAGTTATTGAATTTAAAAAAAAATAAAATAAAAATTAAAAAAAAATACCCGGCATGCAATGCGCGGGATCGCCGAACCTATTTCCCGGTCACCGGGATTCTACCGGGACGGCTCCTCTAGCTCCCGGACGGCTCAACCTCCTCTAGCTATGCTATCCTTCCGCTTTCAGCCCGCGGTCGCGGTCATTTTCACGCGGATTCAGCAGCATGGAGAGACAGGCTGATGGCACCACTGTTTAGCCACTTCATGCTCTCTTTTACGGACGTTTTCAGCCGGCGGTCGCGGTCATTTTTTAGGCGGATGGAGCAGCATGGTTGTTTCGGTTCATTTTACGCCGTTTTAGTGTGCTAAAAGACCCGCTGTCACTCCCAGAGTTTACCCTGACTTGGAGCACTCTGCTGCGGGTGTTTTGACGCTGTGATGCCGGTCATTTTACGCCGCTTTCACTGCCTTAAAAGACAGATTAAGCCGGATTTCAGCACTAAAATCCTCCGGAAAGCGCCTGCTATTTTTTCCTCCCTGGGCTGCTGGAGGTCATTTTACGCCGTTTTAGTGTGCTAAAAGACCGCTGGAGGTTGAGCCGGGTCCACCGGTACCGGTACCGTGAAAAACACCGGTAATCCGGCACACCGGTATACAGGAGGATGAGCCGTCCAGATAAACATCCGTGAAAACATCATGACGTGACGTCACTGCACCGTGACTGTGACAAACGCAAACATTAAATAAAGATAATAAAACATTAAATAAAGATAATGATCTTTCGTTTATATGTATGAACAAATGTCTCAAGAAAGTTATTGAATTTAAAAAAAATAAAATAAAATAAAAACTACCCGGCATGCAATGCGCGTGATCGCCGGAACCTATTTCCCGGTCACCGGGATTCTACCGGACGGCTCCTCTAGCTCCCGGACGGCTCAACCTCCTCTAGCTATGCTATCCTTCCGTTTTCAGCCCGCGGTCGCGGGTCATTTTCACGCGGATTCAGCAGCATGGAGAGACAGGCTGATGGCACCACTGTTTAGCCACTTCATGCTCTCTTTTACGGACGTTTTCAGCCGGCGGTCGCGGTCATTTTTTAGGCGGATGGAGCAGCATGGTTGTTTCGGTTCATTTTACGCCGTTTTAGTGTGCTAAAAGACCCGCTGTCACTCCCAGAGTTTACCCTGACTTGGAGCACTCTGCTGCGGGTGTTTTGACGCTGTGATGCCGGTCATTTTACGCTGTTTCACTGCCTTAAAAGACAGATTAAGCCGGATTTCAGCACTAAAATCCTCCGGAAAGCGCCTGCTATTTTTTTCCTCCCTGGGCTGCTGGAGGTCATTTTACGCCGTTTTAGTGTGCTAAAAGACCGGCTGGAGGTTGAGCCGGCCGGTCCACCGGTACCGGTACCGTGAAAAACACCGGTAATCCGGCACACCGGTATACAGGAGGATGAGCCGTCCAGATAAACATCCGTGAAAACATCATGACGTGACGTCACTGCACCGCGACTGTGACAAACGCGAAACATTAAATAAAGATAATAAAACATTAAACAAAGAGAATGAAACATTAAATAAATAGAATAAAACATTAAATAAAGATATTAAAACATTAAACAAAGAGAATAAAACATTAAATGAAGATAATAAAACATTAAATAAAGAGAATGAAACATTAAATAAAGAGAATATAACATTTAATAAAGATAATGAAACATTAAATAAATAGAATAAAACATTAAATAAAGATAATAGATGATGTTTCAGCCTTGAATCAATTTAAGATCTTAAAAATAAGAACTTGAAAATGTAAATATATATATATATATATATATATATATATATATATATATAAATATATTGTGTTTTATATGTATGAACAAAATGTCTCAATAAAGTTATTGAATTAAAAAAAATTAAAAAAAAAATTAAAAAAAATTAAAAATTAAAATTAAAAAATAAATAAATAAATAAAATCTACCCGGCATGCAATGCGCGGTGATCGCCGGAACCTATTTCCCGTCACCGGATTCTACCGGGACGCCTCCTCTAGCT
>NW_026552728.1:0-1318 GCF_027596085.1 Anoplopoma fimbria | reverse complement strand
TATACAGTAAACACACCTGTAACCGGGACAGGATGTCTGGCAGACAGGTCCCTGTTTCTGATTTCTCCAGGCTCTGGTTGCTGTTGAAATAAAATACATAGAAGAAATAAAAAAATATATATTTTCTTTTTTTCGAGATCATGTTAATACTTGTGCATCCGTCAAACTGCCGTATAATTACATGATTATATTATCTTTCATAAAACAACTAAAAGAATACTCACAACTTTGCCAAAATGTAAAAATATATCATATGCATTAAGTTTATGTGCATTTCCAACAATAACTCGATCTGACACACAGGACATGTTGTGATCACGTACACCAACCTTAACTGCTGGTCCATGATGGCACTGAGCAGATGAGAGTAGAGGATCCTCGTGTCTCCTCCACAGCCTCCCTGCTCCTCCGGACGAGGCAGGTAGAGCTCCCAGCAGGCCCACTGCTGGTACTCCTGACTACACACACACACACACACACACACACACACACACACACACACACACACACACACACACGCACACACACACACACACACAAACAAACAAACAAAAACAAAGGGTCTAATGTGTAATGGCACCAGTGTGTGTGTGTGTGTGTGTGTGTGTGTGTGTGTGTGTGTGTGTGTGTGTGTGCATGTTGTGCTCCATGTCTTACCGTTCTGGGTCTGACAGGGCGTCTTCACTTCTCTGCACTCTGAGCTCGATAGCCAGCCATTCTGAGAACGATACCTTGACAAACATAATGGTTGATGGTTTTCATCATTTAACAAACAATACAAAAGTTAAAGTAAAGAAGCCACTGGTTGCTCTTTGATGCTCACTGAGCCTAACTTACCTGATATTTCGGCATGTGTTCTAACTGACGGAACGCCGGGTGCTTCCACAGATGCCAAGCGGTCTTCCTCCATGTCCTGTTGGCATCTGTAGCACTGCTCCACAGGCCCGGCGGGTTCTCTTCCTGGTGGTCGCTGATTGGACCCCCAACAGTGATGGGAGCTCCTCTGGCTTCAGGCAACAGTCTTGGGATGAGGTACAGAAGCTAAACCAACACACAATTACGCATAAAGTTTAACAAATATAATAGTATTGATAAATAAAATTTGTGTTCCTCAGTGACTCTGAGAGCTGTGTTGTCGGGGGCAATAGATCCTGGTAGGGTCTCCCAAGGCAAAGTGTTCTCAGGGAGGGGCCAGACTTAGAGGGATTCAATGACCCTTATGAATCAGCTGGAAAACAGTTGTTGCACCTCACCCAGAAAAGGGAAACCGAGGCCCCCTTCTGGAGCAAAGATTAAATTCCATTATCCGGTTTTCAAC
>NW_026552727.1:0-1923 GCF_027596085.1 Anoplopoma fimbria | reverse complement strand
TCCGTGGGTCATTTGGTACCGGTCCGCAGAGAAAGATTATTTATTTATTTTAATTAAAAAAAAAAAATACATTATTTCCGTTTTGTTTATCCAGTGGTGGGTAGAGTACTGAAAGTCTATACTCAAGTACAATTACTTCTTCTCCCACTGATTTAGCAATAGGCCTAATAGTGAGTTGTATTTTTCATGCACTTTATATTTGTTTTTGTGTTCTGTCTTATTTTGAAGGCACGTTTAACCGTTACCATAGCGACCAGAGAGTGTTGGGGGCAGAGCCGCAGTTATTTACTCATGTTATGTTGTTTGCACGTTGTTACGAGTGCGCTGCTAATAAAGTTGCATAAGAGTACACAGTCGATTCACGTTTATTATTATATTTAGAAAATACCAGTTTTTATTTTATTTTGTGTATTTATCCGCCGGTCCGTGAAAATGTTGTCTAACATTAAACCGGTCCGTGGCGCAAAAAAGGTTGGGGACCGCTGCGATGGCACTGAGCAGATGAGAGTAGAGGATCCTCGTGTCTCCTCCACAGCCTCCCTGCTCCTCCGGACGAGGCAGGTAGAGCTCCCAGCAGGCCCACTGCTGGTACTCCTGACTACACACACACACACACACACACACACACACACACACACACACACACACACACACACACACACACACACACACACACACACACACACAACAAACAAAAACAAAGGGTCTAATGTGTAATGGCACCATGTGTGTGTGTGTGTGTGTGTGTGTGTGTGTGTGTGTGTGTGTGTGTGTGTGCATGTGCTCCATGTCTTACCGTTCTGGGTCTGACAGAAGAGCGTCTTCACTTCTCTGCGCTCTGAGCTCGATAGCCAGCCATTCGAAGGCGATACCTTGACAAACATAATAGTGGTTTTCATCATTTAACAAACAATACAAAAGTTAAAGTAAAGAAGCCACTGGTTGCTCTTTGATGCTCACTGAGCCTAACTTACCTGATATTTCGGCATGTGTTCTAACTGATTTGAACGTCAAAGCCCACAGATGCCAAGCGGTCTTCCTCCATGTCCCGTTGGCATCTGTAGCACTGCTCCACAGGCCCGGTGGGTTCTCTCTGGTAAGGTCGCCATTAACCCCAACAGTGATGGGAGCTCCTCTGGGCTCAGGCACAGTCTTGGGATGAGGTACAGTTTAAAACCAACACACAATTACGCATAAAGTTTAACAAATATAATAGTATTATAAATAATTTGTGACTGAGAGCTGTGCTGTTAGCAATAGATCCTGGTAGGGTCTCCCAAGGCAAAGTGTTCTCAGGGGAGGGCCAGACTTAGAGGGATTCAATGACCCTTATGAATCAGCTGGAAAACAGTTGTTGCACCTCACCCAGAAAAGGAAACCGAGGCCCCCTCTGGAGCAAAGATTAAATTCCATTATCCGGTTTTCATCCTTTAGGAGCAGCGGTCCCCAACCCCGGGCATGGGACCGGTACCGGTCCGTGGGTCATTTGGTACCGGTCCGCAGAGAAAGATTATTTATTTATTTTAATTAAAAAAAAAATAAAAAAAAAATACATTATTTCCGTTTTGTTTATCCAGTGGTGGGTAGAGTACTGAAAGTCTATACTCAAGTACAATTACTTCTTCTCCCACTGATTTAGCAATAGGCCTAATAGTGAGTTGTATTTTCATGCACTTTATATTTGTTTTTGTGTTCTGTCTTATTTTGAAGGCACGTTTAACCGTTACCATAGCGACCAGAGAGTAGCGAGCCGCAGTTATTTACTCATGTTATGTTGTTTGCACGTTGTTTTACGAGTGCGCTGTAATAAAGTTGCATAAGAGTACACAGTCGATTCACGTTTATTATTATATTTAGAAAATACCAGTTTTTATTTTATTTGTGTATTTATCCGCCGGTCCGTGAAAATGTTGTCTAACATTA
>NW_026552726.1:0-2494 GCF_027596085.1 Anoplopoma fimbria | reverse complement strand
ATGTACTTTCAAAGACTGTGTTGCTGCTGAACAGATTGTAAATAATGAATATGGACTGTATCATTTATTTTCTATCTAGTTTCTCATAAGTAGTTTACAGCTCATCCTTATGGTAAGGTTAAATACTTTTAATATATAATTGTACATACTATATTTTTTCCCCGATACCTAGATTCAGCCTAAGGCCATTTATTGAAATTAAATGTTGCCCTTTCCAGAGTGTGGCTGTGGTTATGATCGCTTATTCAGTTTGTATCACATTTATTAGTAGCCTATAGGGGTAAATCTTTTTAAAATTCAATGTTTGCTCAAATTGCATTGACAGACTGTCTTGATGATCTTCACTCAATTACCCATCATTCCCACATATACAACCTTAGGCAGGGGAATGAGCAGAAGCAGCCTAGCTTACTACGTTTAAATATTCATGTTTCACCACCCTGCTTTCTAAGAAGCAGTGAGAACTGCTATGTTATTTCTAGGTATGTCACAATACCAGAAATGTAATACTAATACAAGCAAAATACCACTGTGTAATTCACCATATTAAAACAAAGATATAGCAATAAATCTGTTTTTTTGCTATCCAAAATAACATTTATTTTTTACAATCAACACTTGAAATGTATTTGCCGCACTTGCAAATGACAAGGTAGTACAAAATGTAAACCATACTTTTGGTGTTTCATTTTTACCTCTTTACTTAGATTTATTAAATTAAATGTGTTTTTTTATTTAACACACACTTTTTTATTAATGTTTGCTTAGCTGTTTTTGCACGAATTAATAATCCTTGATGATCTACTCCAAGTTTCTTGCCAAAAACGAAATTTAAAAAAAGATTACATTTGAACACATCACGATAACGTTATAATTTACAGTGGGTACGGAAAGTATTCAGACCCCTTTAAATTTTTCACCCTTTGTTTCATTGCAGCCATTTGCTAAAATCGAAAAAGTTCATTTTTTTTCGCATTAATGTACACTCAGCAACCCATCTTGACAGAAAAAACCAGAAATGTAGAAATTTTTGCAAATTTATTAAAAAAGAAAAACTGAAATATCACATGGTCATAAGTATTCAGACCCTTTGCTCAGTATTGAGTAGAAGCACCCTTTTGAGCTAGTACAGCCATGAGTCTTCTTGGGAATGATGCAACAAGTTTCTCACACCTGGATTTGGGGATCCTCTGCCATTCTTCCTTGCAGATCCTCTCCAGTTCTGTCAGGTTGGATGGTGAACGTTGGTGGACAGCCATTTTCAGGTCTCTCCAGAGATGCTCAATTGGGTTTAGGTCAGGGCTCTGGCTGGGCCAGTCAAGAATGGTCACAGACTTGTTCCGAAGCCACTCCTTTGTTATTTTAGCTGTGTGCTTCGGGTCATTGTCTTGTTGGAAGGTGAACCTTCGGCCCAGTCTGAGGTCCTGAGCACTCTGGAGGAGGTTTTCTTCCAGGATATCTCTGTACTTGGCCGCATTCATCTTTCCTTCAATTGCAACCAGTCGTCCTGTCCCTGCAGCTGAAAAACACCCCCATAGCATGATGCTGCCACCACCATGTTTCACTGTTGGGATTGTATTGGGCAGGTGATGAGCAGTGCCTGGTTTTCTCCACACATACCGCTTAGAATTAACGCCAAAAGTTCAATCTTGGTCTCATCAGACCAGAGAATCTTATTTCTCATAGTTTGGGAGTCCTCCATGTGTTTTTTGGCAAACTCTATGCAGGCTTTCATATGTCTTGCACTGAGGAGAGGCTTCCGTCGGGCCACTCTGCCATAAAGCCCCGACTGGTGGAGGGCTGCAGTGATAGTTGACTTTGTGGAACTTTCTCCCATCTCCCTACTGCATCTCTGGAGCTCAGCCACAGTGATCTTTGGGTTCTTCTTTACCTCTCTCACCAAGGCTCTTCTCCCACGATTGCTCAGTTTGGCTGGACGGCCAGGTCTAGGAAGAGTTCTGGTCATCCCATACTTCTTCCATTTAAGGATTATGGAGGCCACTGTGCTCTTAGGAACCTTGAGTGCTGCAGAAATTCTTTTGTAACCTTGGCCAGATCTGTGCCTTGCCACAATTCTGTCTCTGAGCTCCTTGGGCAGTTCCTTCGACCTCATGATTCTCATTTGTTCTGACATGCACTGTGAGCTGTAAGGTCTTATATAGACAGGTGTGTGCCTTTCCTAATCAAGTCCAATCAGTTTAATTAAACACAGCTGGACTCCAATGAAGGAGTAGAACCATCTCAAGGAGGATCAGAAGAAATGGACAGCATGTGAGTTAAATATGAGTGTCACAGCAAAGGGTCTGAATACTTATGACCATGTGATATTTCAGTTTTTCTTTTTAATAAATTTGCAAAAATTTCTACATTTCTGTTTTTTTCTGTCAAGATGGGTTGCTGAGTGTACATTAATGCGAAAAAAATGAACTTTTTCGATTTTAGCAAATGGCTGCAATGAAACAAAGAGTGAAAAATTTAAAGGGGTCTGAATACT
>NW_026552725.1:0-1514 GCF_027596085.1 Anoplopoma fimbria | reverse complement strand
AGCCACACCGCCTGCCTGAGCAGCTCGGCTGCGTGTCAGCTAAAGCTCTTATAGAGATCAGAGGTGTTGCCCATTTTTTACACGTGCTGTTTGGTTTACAGCAATGTCACACACATGAAAAAAGTTCATATTTATTTTTAACTAAACACTTCCTGTTTCTGTTAGAAAATAAAAGCCTTCCTGTTGACAGAATCCCTTATTTTGTAAACAAAGGGCTCTTATTTTGAAATATTTTCCCGACAGTGTTGTGGGAAATGCAATGACTAACACTGTGGTTTTAAAAAAAATTCTGTCCAGAATAAATATAAATGACATTTATAATTAGATGAAATGAAACGTTTTGGCCATAATGAGAGGCACAATCTATGTAGGACACCGCACACTTAGTTTTTTTTGCGTTAAAATAGCTATTTAATCCGACCAAGATGCATGAATGGAGTAAAAATGTTTTCCTCAAAATTTATAGTTGCATCGGATGTCTGTTTTCAGTTTGTCTATGCTAACAGGATACTGTATTTGTCCCTATCGAACAAACCATAACTGAATCAATAAAGTTGTGTTCACTGCAACAATTTAACACACTATATGAAAGCTAAAATCGAATTTGGTGATACATGCACAGTAATAGAACATATTATGGATAAATATTGAAATGTACTTTCAAAGACTGTGTTGCTGCTGAACAGATTGTAAATAATGAATATGGACTGTATCATTTATTTTCTATCTAGTTTCTCATAAGTAGTTTACAGCTCATCCTTACGGTAAGGTTAAATACACTTGCAATATGTAATTATACATACTATATTTTTCCCCCACCTAGATTCAGCCTAAGGCCATTTATTGAAATTAAATGTTGCCCTTTCCAGAGTGTATGGTTATGATCGCTTATTCAGTTTGTATCACATTTATTAGTAGCCTACAGGGTAAATCTTTTAAAAAATGTCAATGTTGCTCAGTGCATTGACAGACTGTCTTGATGATCTTCACCCAATTACCCATCATTCCCACATATACAACCTTAGCCAGGGAATGAGCAGAAGCAGCCCAGTTTACTACATTTAAATATTCATGTTTCACCACCCTGCTTTCTAAGAAGCAGTGAGAACTGCTATGTTATTTCTAGGTATGTCACAATACCAGAAATGTAATACTAATACAAGCAAAATACCACTGTACCACTATATTAAAACAAAGATATAGCAATAAATCTGTTTTTTGCTATCCAAAATAACATTTATTTTTTACAATCAACACTTGAAATGATGAAGGCACTTGCAAATGACAAGGTAGTACAAAATGTAAACCATACTTTGGTGTTTCATTTTTACCTCTTTACTTAGGATTTCATTAAATTAAATGTGTTTTTTACTTTAACACACACTCCTTTATTACTGTTTGCTTACTGTTTTTTGGCGAATGAATTAATAATCCCTGATGATCTACTCCAAGTTTCTTGCCAAAAACGAAATTTAAAAAAAGATTACATTTGAACACATCACGATAACGTTATA
>NW_026552724.1:0-5044 GCF_027596085.1 Anoplopoma fimbria | reverse complement strand
TCATCACGTCGAACAGCCGCTCCGAGCTGTGATTGGTCTAGAACACCAGTGGAAAGCTCGAGAAGAGACCAGAAGACAGCGAGGAAAGTATAAACTAACGGCGGTGGAAGTCACCGGCATCGAGACTAAACGAACACCGACGAGAGCAACGACACAGCGGAGCAGAAACCTCTTCTTCTTCTCTCCTCTCTACATTCTCATCTTCTAACGACAGTAAGTACGATTATAGGCGTTGTATTTAAGCGATTTTTCAAGAGCAGTTTTGTGATACATTTTTTGTTGCAGTAATATTTCAATACTGCTATAAGTATTTTAGGTTAAACAAAGACTAATTCTGAATAAATGTCAAATTTAGGCTGAATTGATATTCCATTAATGTACAGTCAATTCAAATAAGTTGAGTTATTTATACAAAATCATGAATATATCCTTGTAATTTCAACATTAAAATAATTACCCAATTGTTTGGCAATGAGATATATGCCATAATATTTTTAAGTTAACATTTTCAGTGATTCAGATACATTTTTTATTAATTTGACCGTACCACAAAAATAACACAACAATAAAGTAGTATATAGATATTTAAGGATGGGAAAGACTTTATTGATTCATTCATAATGTAATAATAATGTAGGTATTTACTATTCTTATTTTTGTCTCTGCATCTTTAGGACACACATTAAAAACAACCAGGATGTCTGCAGCTAAAGGTGTAGCCATCGGCATCGACCTGGGCACCACCTACTCCTGCGTGGGTGTTTTCCAGCACGGAAAAGTAGAAATCATCGCCAACGACCAGGGCAACAGGACCACCCCCAGCTACGTGGCGTTCACTGACACCGAGAGGCTCATCGGGGACGCAGCCAAGAACCAGGTGGCCTTGAACCCCAGCAACACCGTGTTCGACGCCAAGAGACTGATTGGGAGGAAGATTGACGATTTGGTGGTGCAGGCGGACATGAAGCACTGGCCCTTCAAGGTGGTCGGAGACGGAGGGAAACCCAAGATTCAGGTGGAGCACAAAGGGGAGAACAAAACCTTCTACCCCGAGGAGATCTCCTCCATGGTCCTGGCCAAGATGAAGGAGATCTCTGAGGCCTACCTCGGCCAAAAGGTGTCCAACGCGGTGGTCACCGTCCCGGCGTACTTCAACGACTCCCAGAGACAGGCAACTAAAGACGCCGGCGTCATCGCGGGACTGAACGTTCTGAGGATCATCAACGAGCCGACGGCGGCCGCCATCGCGTACGGTCTGGACAAAGGCAAGTCGGGAGAACGTAACGTCCTGATCTTTGACCTGGGCGGAGGCACCTTTGACGTGTCCATCCTGACCATCGAAGACGGCATCTTTGAAGTCAAAGCCACGGCCGGAGACACTCACCTGGGTGGAGAGGACTTTGACAACCGCATGGTGAACCACTTTGTGGAGGAGTTCAAGAGGAAACACAAGAAGGACATCAGCCAGAACAAGAGGGCCTTGAGGAGGCTGCGCACAGCTTGTGAGAGGGCCAAGAGGACCCTGTCCTCCAGCTCCCAGGCCAGCATCGAGATCGATTCTCTGTTTGAGGGCGTCGACTTCTACACCTCCGTCACCAGGGCTCGCTTTGAGGAGCTGTGCTCCGACCTGTTCAGGGAACTCTGGAGCCCGTGGAGAAGGCCCTGAGGGACGCCAAAATGGACAAGGCTCAGATCCAAGACATCGTCCTGGTTGGAGGCTCCACCCGCATCCCCAGAATCCAGAAGCTCCTGCAGGATTTCTTCAACGGCAGGGAGCTGAACAAGAGCATCAACCCCGACGAGGCGGTGGCTTACGGCGCCGCCGTCCAGGCCGCCATTCTCATGGGCGACACCTCGGGCAACGTCCAGGACCTGCTGCTGCTGGACGTGGCGCCTCTGTCCCTGGGCATCGAGACGGTCGGAGGAGTCATGACGTCTCTGATTAAACGCAACACCACCATCCCCACCAAACAAACCCAGGTCTTCACCACCTACGCTGACAACCAGCCCGGCGTCCTCATCCAGGTCTACGAAGGGGAGCGAGCCCTGACCAAGGACAACAACCTGCTGGGCAAGTTTGATCTAACGGGAATCCCGCCGGCTCCACGAGGGTCCCGCAGATCGAGGTCACCTTCGACGTGGACGCCAACGGCATCCTGAACGTGGCGGCGGTGGACAAGAGCACCGGCAAAGAGAACAAGATCACCATCACCAACGACAAGGGCCGACTGAGCAAAGAAGAGATCGAGAGGATGGTGCAGGACGCCGACAAATACAAAGCCGAGGACGACCTTCAGAGGGACAGGATCTCTGCCAAGAACTCCCTGGAGTCCTACGCCTTCAACGTGAAGAGCAGCATGCAGGACGAGAAGCTGAGGGGCAAAATGAGCGCCGAGGACGAGAAGAAGCTGACGGAGAAGTGTGAGGAGACCATCGCCTGGCTGGAAAACAACCAGCTGGCTGATAAAGATGAGTACCAACACAAGCAGGAGGAGCTGGAGAACGTGTGTAACCCCATCATCAGCAAGTTGTACCAGGGAGGAAGAGCTGCAGGCAGCTGTGGAGAGCAGGCACGAGCCGGCTCCCAGGGGCCCACCATTGAGGAGGTGGACTAAGATGGACCCTCCATGTGGACTCTTTATCACTGTTATCACTGGGACTGATTGAAAGACGACTGGAGCTTTATACCTCATGTTCATGTGTTTGTATAAATTATCATCACTGTGTTAACGCTGCTAAGATTCTAAACTTTTGGTTAATAAGTGCCATCTTATAATATATTACTCATCTCTGCCTTGCTGGGCATTGCAATAAAGATGAAACATAAATTGATAGTAAAAAATTATGTATTTTATTTGAATGTTTTTTATTATTGATTTTTGGTCTTTGTTAAGGATATTTGTGTTCATGCTGTGACAACACTACAAGAACATTGTTTAATATGACAGTATTTGTATGTTGCTCTCCTGATATTTTCTGTTTTGTTGTTGGATTAAAAAAAAGTGGGAAAAATATATATATATAAAACTTTTTATAATTATTTTGGATTCATTTGTATGGTTTTTAGCTTAATTAATTTAAAATAATTGAATAATCCAGACATTAAATTACAAAATACAATGTTTCTAATAAGAAAATAGAGCTTTGTTTATAATGAGGGAAATTGTTTTATTATTTATTTTATTTCATTAGAACAATGATGTTTAAATATATTGTTTTAAAGCTAATGAAAGTTATATTCATGCACTGGTAATAATATTTAAAAAATATTATAGGAAGCTCAAGTTACTGCCTCCTAAAAGGTCTTGAGTGAAGAACTTTGTAAAACAAATATTTTCACCCACAGAAAGTTTGACAAAAGTAGCAGCAGTTATTAAAGTTCAATCCTTTACAAGAGTGTGTGAAAATATGTTGTTTACAGATGAGATATGATGGTTAACTTCATGAATTACATTCCTCCACTGCTGGTGTAAAAATGGAATATAACTCAGTTAAAAGTCTTATTGAGTCACAGAAGCTGGTGGAACAGAGTCGAAACAGAAAGTGATGTCACACAAAACACAAAAAGTATTTGTTATTTTAATAACTGTTTGTGTCCAGATACAACAAACAAGACGTGTTAATCAGTGAGATTTAGACGTGTTTGTTGTTGTATTTTTCAACTTTGGAGGGCCAAGCTAACAGTTTCCACCTGCTTTCAGCCTTTATGCTAAGCTAAGCTAATCACTTACTGAACACACCGACATGAGATCGATATTGATCCTCTCATCTAACTCTCCACAACAAAGTAAATAAACAATAATTATTATGATAATAAGCTTCATTCATACTGCACTTTTCAAACAGTCCTGTTACTGCTAATGTTAGCAGGTTAGCATGTTGCTTAAAGACACAGCAGAAGCTGATTTAATTTAGTTTTAGAGGTTTATTCTATTGATGTTTTTGACAAGTGGAAGTTAGATTAAAATCAGAGGATCAATAACGTTATCAGGACTCATCCTGAGAGGAACGAGAATGTCTGAACCAAACTTTATGACAATTTAACCAACTTCTGTGGATGAACAGCGTTTCTCCCTAACTGGAGCTTCAAACGAGGCTAAAGGCTGCTGAGTACTATTTAGACTCTATAACCTGGACTGGATTCTAGTATTCAGATCCCTTACTGCAGTAAAACTACTAATACCACACAGTTAAAATACTCCCACGAGTAAAAGGTACTGCATTGAAAATGATCCTTCAGATAAAGTTTTTTAGTGTAAACCAGATGACTAAAAGGACTCGTGGCGTCGCATTTAATGTACAAAAATAATTTCAACGTAAAGTAATTGATGGTACAAATGTTGATGATAGCACGGAGAGTTTCAGGATTGAAATTCATTCTACTCAATTTAAGAGTATATTTTACTAAATGTACTAAATTCAAGAGTGTATTCTACTAAATGTACCAAATTTAAATGTATTCTACTGAATTTAACAGTATATTCTATTAATAAAACTTAATTTAACAGTATATTCTACTGATTTTAGGGGATATTTTACTAAATTTGGTATGAAGTTTAAATATTGATTTGGTTCATTATTAAATAATTAAAACATCGTTCAGAGCTAAAACAAAGTCACTGACAGACTGTATACAAAGTTCTTTTTAAATACATAAGTATTAATATGATTTGAGAGATGTTGTAAAGTTTACTGTGCAAAAACATAAAAAAGGATTTAAATTAGATGAGATGATGAAAACATATGTAAACATTAGAGTAATAAGTATTAAGTGTATAAGAAGCAATACTGACACCAGTGCAAAAGGAATAGCAATAAGAGTAAGATGAATATTGTAAAATAATTTAACTTAAACAGAAAAAGTGAATCAAAACACCATCAGAATAAAAGCAAGAGTAAAATACTACTGCTGAAAAAAATACTAGATCTAAAAGTATGTGAGTTAAATCAGTAAAATGGATATAAAGTATTACAACTGGGGAAAAGTCCCACTGTTATATAATATGTTTATTATACTTGTATTCATTTTTCGACCAGAAGCTTG
>NW_026552723.1:0-2370 GCF_027596085.1 Anoplopoma fimbria | reverse complement strand
AAAATATTTTCAATACATACAAAAATAGTGAGCATTATATATTAATTTTAACAAAATCTAAAAAAATATGATTCACAGATACAGCGGGTAAAATAAGTATTGAACACGTCACCATTTTTCTCAGTAAATATATTTCTAAAGGTGCTATTGACATGAAATTTTCACCAGATGTCAGTAACAACCCAAGTAATCCATACATACAAAGAAACCAAACAAATAAGTTCAGAAATTAAGTTATGTGTAATAGAATGGAATGACACAGGGAAAAAGTATTGAACACAGGAAGAAAGGGAGGTGCAAAAAGGCATGGAAAGCCAAGACAGCAGCTGAAATCTATCAGTAATTAGAAAGCAGTCCTGCCCCTTGTCAGTGCAAATGAATATCAGCTGGTTCAGTCCCAACTGATGGCCTATAAAAAGGTGTCTCATTACCAAGGTGTCACACAAGAAACATCTCATGATGGGTAAAAGCAAAGAGCTCTCTCAAGACCTTCACAACCTTATTGTTGCAGAACATACTGATGGCATTGGTTCCAGAAGGATTTCTAAACTTCTGAATGTTCCAGTGAGCACTGTTGGGGCCATAATCCAGAAGTGGAAAGAACATCGTTTCACCATAAACCGGCCACGACCAGGTGCTCCTCGCAAGGTTTCTGACAGAGGAGTGAAAATAATCATCAGAAGAGTTGTCATAGAGCCAAGGACCACTAGTGGAGAGCTTCAGAAAGACCTGGAATCAGCAGGTACAATTGTTTCAAAGAAAACAATAAGTAATGCATCAACCGCCGTGGCCTGTATGCACGCTCACCACGCAAGACTCCACTGCTGAAGAAAAAGCATGTTGAAGCTCATTTAAAGTTTGCTGCACAACATTTAGACAAGCCTGTGAAATACTGGGAGAATATAGATGAGACCAACATGGAACTCTTTGGATGTTTGGAGGTCAAATGGCACTGCACATTACCCCAAAAACACCAGACCAACAGTGAAGTTTGGAGGTGGAACATCATGGTGTGGGGCTGTTTCTCAGCATACGGCACTGGCAAACTTCATATAATTGAAGGAAGGATGAATGGAAAACGTAACGAGACATTCTTGATAAAAATCTGCTGCCATCTACCAGGATGATGAAGATGAAACGAGGGTGGACATTTCAGCAAGACAATGATCCCAAACACACAGCCAAGGAAACTCTCCATTGGTTTCAGAGAAAGAAAATAAAGCTGCTAGAATGGCACAGCCAATCACCTGACCTGAATCCAATAGAAAATCTTTGGAAAGAACTAAAGATCAGAGTTCATAGAAGAGGCCCACGGAACCTTCAAGATTTGAAGACTGTTTGTGTGGAAGAATGGGCCAAAATCACACCTGAGCAATGCATGCCACTAGTTTCTCCATACAGGAGGCGTCTTGAAGCTGTCATCACCAACAAAGGCTTCTGTACCAAGTATTAAATACATTTCAGTAAGCGTGTTCAATACTTTTTCCTTGTGTCATTCCATTTTATACACATAACTTAATTTCTGAACTTATTTGTTTGGTTTTCTTTGTATGTATGGGTTACTTGGGTTGTTACCGACATCTGGTGAACATTTCATGTCAATAGCACCTTTAGAAATATATTTACTGAGAAAAATGGTGACGTGTTCAATACTTATTTTACCCGCTGTATATATTTGATGCACACACATGTATTTCTTGTTTTAAAAGAAAGTAATAGACATCCATAAATATTTATATTTAAAACAATTTGAAATTTTCATCAAAAACATGTTTGGATTTTGTTACATTTATAATCAAACGGTTAAACCTGCATTTACAAATTGCTTATAATGTGTGAATTTCAATGCATTTCTGTGTGGATTTTTTGTCCTAACTAACCCTGTGGAACAATTGACTTCCACAATTTCTACACCTAAGCCATCTATACCTCTAAGATCACATCCCGACGAGGCTTTTTAAAGATTTACCCTTAGTGAGCATCTCTTTATTAGCTATATATATAAAACAAGCCATCACAGTCCTTGAACGTAGCTGTAACTAAGCCTCTTCATAAAAAGCCCACTCTAGATCCAGAGGTTTTGGCTAACTATTAACCTACTTCTAACCTGCCCGTTAAACTTCCCCTCTCAGATCCTCGAGAAAGCAGTTGCAAATCAGTTCAGCTAATTTCTATATAACAATAGTTTATTTGAGGATTTTCAGTCATAATTTAGAGTGCATTATAGCACAGAGACAGCACTGGTGAAATCACTTATGACTTTGTCATTGCATCAGACAAAGGACTTGTCTCTGTACTTGTCTCGTTAGACCTTAGTGCTGCATTCAAAACCATTGACCATCACATCCTATTACATTTAACTGACATTAA
>NW_026552722.1:0-792 GCF_027596085.1 Anoplopoma fimbria | reverse complement strand
AATATAATAAATGAGCTGTTAAATGCACAATGAACTTCGTTTAAGAAGGGTAGCATTTGAAACCCCCCCCTCACTCGTCTCAAAACTCTCTCTAGATGGAGGTCGGAATGTGGGGTGTGAAGGCGTTCGGTGACACTTTCTTGGGAGTTACAGAGAATTCCTTTGCCGTTTGAACTGTTTGGTCCAGTTGGTGTTCACTAAATGCTACAATGTTTAGGTAGGGGTGTAATTTAGGAATATAATGTATGATGCTGTTAAAGGGACCTAATGGGTTCACAAGAGACTAAATCATTGCCTGTTTCTTGTCCGTTATGTCATTTACGGTGAATGAGAATTGAGACGGGAGGCAAGGCACATCACGGAGTGTGGCTTGCTGACGTCAAAGGGTAGGCTTCCGTTAAGTAATCTAAATAGCCTTGAGTAGTTTTAATTTTGGCAATTACTTCTTAAAGTACAATAAACGAAACATAAGGAAGCCGTTATAAGGGAAAAAGAAAAAAAAAAAAAAAAAAAAAAGAACACTAAAAATCCAAAAGTAATCACTCCTGTTGATATAGTACAGAAGAATAATCCTTTAATTAGAGGCATCGCAAACATTGCAAAAATATCGGAAAAATGGCACAAACGCTGGCCTGAAATTGACCAACCATGGCCAGTGGAGGGGACTCTTAACCCAGATGTAATTAAAATAATGCTGGTACTTGTATCCACATACAAGGCAGAGCAAAATAAGGGAAAAAAAGGAGAAAAACGCAAGGAGAAGAGGCAAGTGGAACTTGGCATTCTCCAGTT
>NW_026552721.1:0-1128 GCF_027596085.1 Anoplopoma fimbria | reverse complement strand
TTGTGCTCATTATTGTTGATCCCTTTCTTATGCTGCATTATTTATAAATAATTTTGTTAATTTTCTTTTTCAGAGAAAGAAACGCATAAGAGTTATCAGATCTCCAGTGGAAATCATTGCAACACCTTCAGAATCAGTGCATACCAAAATCAAATTATCGAGTTTTCAATAAATAAAGGATCCAGACTCACTATTCGACGAGGAAAATGATGCTGTAGTGGTCATGCAGTAAGCATTGTGCTTTATACTTTTTTAACTCATTTGTCACTGTATTTATTTATTATGGGTTTAGATACATTTTTGGGATGTTGTTTATGTGTTGATTATCTGAGTCGCAGATTAAGCCACAATATTACATGTAAATAAATTTGCTAAACCCCATTACCCTTTTAGTGCTGCTACGTACGCCGTTAAACTACGGGTCCTTGATTGCAGAAGAACATAAACAAAAGCAGCTTCCCATTTTCAGACAGCCAACTGTAGCTAGCTAAGCTAACTTTACTAAAGAGTTGGTGAAAACAAAGGTCTTTTAAAAAACAAACAAGCATGATTTTGTGCTAAAACTGAGGCTAAAGCTTCATATCACAGGAGAAACGTCACTACCCTCACCACATTGATGTAGATTTCATGGAAATAAACTGCTTTGTTTATGCATTTTAGTATTATATGAGTATTTTGTATTGTATTATTTATTTAGTACTTTGTATCATGTTGTTTGATCCTAGTATGATAAGGTTAAATCTAACGTAATATCTTTGGTGTCCATATTTTCAAATCCCCAAACCGGTACCCTTAAGTGTACTGCACGTCCATGCACTCTCTATCAGGATGGGTGACATTTGTTTCAGCGCCAAATGGCCACCTGTGACACATTTTCTGCCAGCTATTGTATATTGCTACCTGATCATCTTAATATCCTTCATATCAAGACCGAAAATGTAGGCTACTTGCTAGTGTGTGCATGACAGCTAAGTGTTAGCGCAGCAATAAGTTCTGTCAGAAAGAGCAGCAAGCGTCATAGCAACATCCTTGTCAATGACACATTGATTGATTGACACACATACTGTACAGACAAATCAGTGTTGAATACAGACATCATTGCATCATTTATGTGTTTTTTTGTTTTTT
>NW_026552720.1:0-3457 GCF_027596085.1 Anoplopoma fimbria | reverse complement strand
CAGGGCCGCTGACAGGTTTGGCTGGGCCCGGGACAAAATTCTCTCAATGGGCCCCCCCCAAAAAAAAACCACACACACCTCTATCTCACTGGTAGCCTGTTCTTCCTCTCTCTCATCCTGTTTGGTAGCCTGTTCTTCCTCTCTCTCATCCTGTTTGGTAGCCTGTTCTTCTTCTCTCTCATCCTGTTTGGTAGCCTGTTCTTCTTCTCTCTCATCCTCTCTAGCCTCTCCTATAAAGGTGAACATATTTCGATAAAAAGGGCTATATCTAAATTAACAGGGGTCAAAATGAACCATTTAAAAAAGAACAAATTGAAAACCCCTTAATTTGACGATTTAACACAGAAAAGAATAGACTGATCAACTTGGCTAACTCTATCCCAAAGACTACAAAAGTTTAAAAATCTAAGGTTTTTTTTTGTTCCCAAAATTGTCAAACGCCGAAACACAACCACAGAATTCCCTTGTGCAGCAATTGGATAGGCTATGGATATGGACTGAGTGAAGTTATGGCTTTCAGAATCATACCACAATAAAACTCACGCTATTGTATTCACTTAGAGCTCATTAACTGCACATTTCATCGACCATTTTTCACTTGACCAAGGGGAATCATGTCAAAGGGTACTTTTATTTATCAACCAGACCCGCGTTTATGTCCGCTGAACTTCCAGAGAATGTTTGGGGAACAAGGGGCCATTCATCTGAAGAGTTTCAAGTTAACGGCAATCAGAAACTAAGTTACAGGCTACCCCAAAACGTCACGTTTTTATAACCCATTCGTTACATCCAACTCTATCTAAATGGCAATTTCACATGTTGCCATGCCACTGGCTTATTTTAAACCATGAGCCTGCGTTACACTGGCTGACTAATTCAGCTGACTGGGAATGATTCTCAAATCAATTCAGCCTGATTGGAGTGCGCAGCGCGTGCCTGCCTGAAACATTTGATTTGGACATGGGAATTTTATTTGTAATGCCTATTTGTGCTACATAATAAAAAAAATAATAATAATAAAAAAAAAATCACGAGGGTAATTGTGCATATTCTAAGATTCAATTAGATATAGGCGTATGAAACACAGTGTAATAAAGCCGTTGTGGTTATCAAATTATTCAATGCCCCTGTCTGTCTGATATTGATCTCCGTGTGACTTGCTCATGTGGTGCTGCGCTAATATGTTTGACACGCCGCCTGTGCCTGTGTTACTTGACGACGGGGCTGGAAAAAGTTGGCCGTGTCTTACCTGGCTGTGCTGCACAGCTGCCTTTACTGGTACCTGCAGCATCACCTGAGTCTTTTCTGAAATATTTATAAAGAGATCCCCTCAGGCTTTCGGCTTCTTCCTCTCTTTTTCGCCTTTCTTTTTTTTCAGGGCTCCTGACTTGTGCATGTTGAATCAACTCGCGCACTGACCACTAATGGAATGATGTCGTCTTTTTCTTCTCCAAAGACCAAACCATTTTGGCATAGGGGTGATAGGGGGTTATTGGCCGTTTTTTCAAAGGGCAATGAAGGCAAACAATCTAGGAGTCATTAATTGAATGCAAATAAAGCACTTTTCTTCTCTAAATCAACACATTTTGAAGTATACATACAATAATTAATCCCAACTTCATGGGGGTCCAGTTATGGCCCCCCATTCCAGGGCCAGTCCAGGGCCCGGGACAACGTACCCGTTTGTCCCCCTGTCGTGAACCTGCTCATTATTGTTGATCCCTTTCTTATGCTGCATTATTTATAAATAATTTTGTTAATTTTCTTTTTCAGAGAAAAGAAACGCATAAGAGTTATCAGATCTCCAGTAAATCATTGCAACACCTTCAGAATCAGTGGCTACCAAAAATCAAATTCTCGAGCTTTCAATAAAGGATCCAGACTCACTATCTGAGGACGTACGATACCAGTGGTCATGCAGTAAGCATTGTGCTCTTTATACTCTTTTCTTAACTCATTTGTCACTGTATTTATTTATTATAAGTTTCAGAGAGCTACATTTTTTGATGTGTTGTTTATGTGTTGATTATCTGAGTCGCAGATTAAGCCACAATATTACATGTAAATAAATTTGCTAAACCCCATTACCCTTTTTAGTGCTGCTACGTACGCCGTTAAACTACGGGTCCTTGATTGCAGAAGAACATAAACAAAGCAGCTTCCCATTTTCAGACAGCCAACTGTAGCTAGCTAAGCTAACTTTACTAAGAGTTGGTGAAAACTCTTTTTAAATGTCAACTCGTATGAAAACAAAAGTCTTTTAAAAAACAAACAAGCATGATTTTGTGCTAAAACTGAGGCTAAAGCTTCATATCACAGGAGAAACGTCACTACCCTCACCACATTGATGTAGATGTCATGAAATAAACTGCTTTGTTTATGCATTTTTAGTATTATATGAGTATTTTGTATTGTATTATTTATTTAGTACTTTGTATCATGTTGTTTGATCCTAGTATGATAAGGTTAAATCTAACGTAATATCTTTGGTGTCCATATTTTCAAATCCCCAAGCCGGTACCCTTAAGTGTACTGCACGTCCATGCACTCTCTATCAGGATGGGTGACATTTGTTTCAGCGCCAAATGGCCACCTGTGACACATTTTCTGCCAGCTATTGTATATTGCTACCTGATCATCTTAATATCCTTCATATCAAGACCAAAAATGTAGGCTACTTGCTAGTGTGTGCATGACAGCTAAGTGTTAGCGCAGCAATAAGTTCTGTCAGAAAGAGCAGCAAGCGTCATAGCAACATCCTTGTCAATGACACATTGATTGATTGACACACATACTGTACAGACAAATCAGTGTTGAATACAGACATCATTGCATCATTTATGGTTTTTTTTGTAAGCCCTGAAAACAAAGTAGAATATTATCATTATTTCAATTGTGGTGAAAACCAGGACATAGTGACCGTTGAAAACTGGGACATTTAAGTGTTTTATAGATATTTGTCAAGACTCGGGCACCCATCTTGAACCCCTGACAATCTCGAACAAACCTAGACCGTTTGGTCACCGTAGTAATGTCAGATATGTTATTTTTGTTCAACCATCTCTGTTTAGTTGTTTATCTTACATAAATGTCACATTTTCAAACTGCTATATTTTAAACATTGAAAGAGCTAATGTTTAACCAATGTTTTTGACAATTGTAATGCAATATTGAGTAACAATGGCTGTGGTTGCTGGAGTGTAAACATCCTAAAAACAGCTGGAGAGAGCTTTTAATGTTAGCAAAACTCTGATAGCAACCAGGACCAGCTTCCACACAAGTGGAATACTGCGCAGTGGATGTGCTGGTATGGAACCCCACTATTGTAACTAGTTAATGATGTGCTCCATGGCCGTAACAACATTATAACTGTAGCTGCAAAGTGGAGATACTAAACATTTAATCTTATGCACAATAAACAAGAAGAGAGAGATACATTTATCTCAGGCTAACATGT
>NW_026552719.1:0-11258 GCF_027596085.1 Anoplopoma fimbria | reverse complement strand
TATCCTCACTTTAGAAAAATATCCTCACATTTGAAAAATATCCTCACTTTTATCTAAAAAAATATCCTCACTTTTTGAAAAATATCCTCACTTTGTTAAAATACTTCACTTTTGTAAAATATCCTCGCTTTATAAAAATATCCTCACTTTTGAAAAAATATCTACTTTTGAAAAATTTTTTAAAAATATCCTTTTGAAAAATATCACTTTTGAAAAATATCCTCACTTTTGAAAAATATCCTCACTTTTGAAAAATATCCTCACTTTTGAAAAATATCCTCACTTTTGAAAAATATCCTCACTTTTGAAAAATATCCTCACTTTTGAAAAATATCCTCACTTTTGAAAAATATCCTCACTTTTGAAAAATATCCTCACTTTTGAAAAATATCCTCACTTTTGAAAAATATCCTCACTTTTGAAAATATCCTCACTTTTGAAAAATATCCTCACTTTTGAAAAATATCCTCACTTTCTAAAAATATCCTCACTTTTGAAAAATATCCTCACTTTTGAAAAATATCCTCACTTTTGAAAAATATCCTCACTTTTGAAAAATATCCTCACTTTTGAAAAATATCCTCACCTCACTTTTGAAAAATATCCTCACTTTAGAAAAATATCCTCACTTTTGAAAAATATCACTTTTGAAAAATTACACTTTTGAAAAATATCCTCACTTTTGAAAAATATCCTCACTTTTGAAAAATATCCTCACTTTTGAAAAATATCCTCACTTTATTAAATATCTTTTGAAAAATATCCTCACTTTGAAAAATATCTTTTTAAAATATCTTTTTGAAAAATATCCTCGCTTTTGAAAAATATCCTCACTTTTGAAAAATATCCTCACTTTTGAAAAATATCCTCACTTTTGAAAAATATCCTCACTTTTGAAAATATCCTCACTTTTGAAAAATATCCTCACTTTTGAAAAATATCCTCACTTTTGTAAAATATCCTCACTTTTGAAAAATATCCTCACTTTTTAAAAATATCCTCACTTTTGAAAAATATCCTCACTTTTGAAAAATATCCTCAAAAATTTTCACTTTTGAAAAATATCCTCACTTTTGAAAAATATCCTCACTTTTGAAAAATATCCTCACTTTTGAAAAATATCCTCACTTTTTGAAAAATATCCTCACTTTTGAAAAATATACACACTTTTGAAAAATATTCACACTTTTGAAAAATATCCTCACTTTTGAAAAATATCCTCACTTTTGAAAAATATCCTCACTTTTGTAAAAATATCCTCAATTTATTAAAATATCTACATTTTTGAAAAATATCCTCACTTTATTAAAATATCTAAATTTTTTTTAAAATATCCTCACTTTTTGAAAAATATCCTCACTTTTGAAAAATATCCTCACTTTTGAAAAATATCCTCACTTTTGAAAAATATCCTATCACTTTTGAAAAATATCCTCACTTTTGAAAAATATCCTCACTTTTGAAAAATATCCTCACTTTTTAAAAATATCCTCACTTTTGAAAAATATCCTCACTTTTGAAAAAATATCCTCACTTTTGAAAAATATCCTCACTTTTGAAAAATATCCTCACTTTTGAAAAATATCCTCAAAATTTTAAAATATCCTCACTTTTTGAAAAATATCCTCACATTTGCAAAATATCCTCACTTTTGAAAAATATCATCACTTTCTGAAAATATCCTCACTTTTGAAAAATATCCTCACTTTTATCCTCACTTTTGAAAAATATCCTCACTTTAGAAAAATATCTCACTTTTGAAAAATATCCTCACTTTTGAAAAATATCCTCACTTTTTAAAATATCCTCACTTTTGAAAAATATCCTCACTTTTGAAAAAAATATCCTCACTTTTGAAAATATCCTCACTTTTTTTGAAAAATATCCTCACTTTTTGAAAAATATCCTCACTTTTGAAAAATATCCTCACTTTTGAAAAATATCCTCACTTTTGAAAAATATCCTCACTTTTGAAAAAATATCCTCACTTTTTTTGAAAAATATCCTCACTTTTGAAAAATATCCTCACTTTTGAAAAATATCCTCACTTTTGAAAAATATCCTCACTTTTGAAAAATATCCTCACTTTATTAAAATATCCTCACTTTTGAAAAATATCCTCACTTTTGAAAAATATCCTCACTTTTTAAAAATATCCTCACTTTTGAAAAATATCCTCACTTTGGAAAATATCCTCACTTTTTGAAAAATATCCTCACTTTTGAAAAATATCCTCACTTTTCACTTTTTAAAATATCCTCACTTTTGAAAAATATCCTCACTTTTGAAAAATATCCTCACTTTTGAAAAATATCCTCACTTTAAAAATATCTTTTTGAAAAATATCCTCACTTTATTAAAATATCTACTTTTGAAAAATATCCTCACTTTTGAAAAATATCCTCACTTTTGAAAAATATCCTCACTTTTGAAAAATATCCTCACTTTTGAAAAATATCCTCACTTTTGAAAAATATCCTCACTTTTGAAAAATATCCTCACTTTTTAAAATATCCTCACTTTTGAAAAATATCCTCACTTTTGAAAAATATCCTCACTTTTGAAAAATATCCTCACTTTTGAAAAATATCCTCACTTTTTATCCTAAAAATATCCTCACTTTACTTTTGAAAAATATCCTCACTTTTGAAAAATATCCTCACTTTTGAAAAATATCCTCACTTTTTTGAAAAATATCCTCACTTTTGAAAAATATCCTCACTTTTGAAAAATATCCTCACTTTAGAAAAAATATCCTCACTTTTGAAAAATATCCTCACTTTTGAAAAAAATATCCTTTTGAAAAATATCTTTTGAAAAATATCCTCACTTTTGAAAAATATCCTCACTTTTGAAAAATATCCACACTTTTGAAAAATATCCTCACTTTTGAAAAATATCCTCACACTTTGTTAAAATACTTTTTAAAATTCTGTAAAAAAATATCCTCACTTTTGAAAAAATATCCTCACTTTTGAAAAATATCCTCACTTTTGAAAAATATCCTCACTTTGGAAAATATCCTCACTTTTGAAAAATATCCTCACTTTTGAAAAATATCCTCACTTTTTAAAAATATCCTCACTTTTGAAAAATATCCTCACTTTTGAAAAATATCCTCACTTTTGAAAAATATCACTTTTGAAAATTTTTTTTAAAAATATCACTTTTTAAAAAATATTTTTTTAAAATATCCTCACTTTTGAAAAATATCCTCACTTTTGAAAAATATCCTCACTTTTGAAAAATATCCTTTAGAAAAATATCCTCACTTTTGAAAAATATCCTCACTTTTGAAAAATATCCTCACTTTTGAAAAATATCCTCACTTTTGAAAAATATCCTCACTTTTGAAAAATATCCTCACTTTTGAAAAATATCCTCACTTTTGAAAAATATCCTCACTTTTGAAAATATCCTCACTTTTGAAAAATATCCTCACTTTTGAAAAATATCCTCAAAAATTCCTCACTTTAAAAAAATATCCTCACTTTTTTAAAATATCCTCACTTTATTAAAATATCGTAAATTTTGAAAAATATCCTCACTTTTGAAAAATATCCTCACTTTTGAAAAATATCCTCACTTTTGAAAAATATCCTCACTTTTGAAAAATATCCTCACTTTTGAAAAATATCCTCACTTTTGAAAAATATCCTCACTTTTTAAAAATATCCTCACTTTTGAAAATATCCTCACTTTTGAAAAATATCCTGACTTTCTAAAAATATCCTCACTTTTGAAAAATATCCTCACTTTTGAAAAATATCCTCACTTTTGAAAAATATCCTCACTTTTGAAAATATCTCACTTTTGAAAAATATCCTCACTTTTGAAAAATATCCTCAATTTTGAAAAATATCCTCACTTTCTAAAAATATCCTCACTTTTGAAAAATATCCTCACTTTTGAAAAATATCCTCACTTTTGAAAAATATCCTCAAAAATATCCTCACTTTTGAAAAATATCCTCACTTTTGAAAAATATCCTCACTTTTGAAAAATATCCTCACTTTTGAAAAATATCTAATCCTCACTTTTGAAAAATATCCTCACTTTTGAAAAATATCCTCACTTTTTTTGAAAAATATTCTCGCTTTTGAAAAATATCATCAATTTTGAAAAATATCCTCACTTTTGAAATATATCCTCACTTTTGAAAAATATCCTCACTTTTGAAAAATATCCTCACTTTTGAAAAATATCCTCACTTTTGAAAAATATCCTCACTTTTGAAAAATATCCTCACTTTTGAAAAATATCCTATCCTCACTTTTGAAAAATATCCTCACTTTGAAAAATATCCTCACTTTTGAAAAATATCCTCACTTTTGAAAATATCCTCACTTTTGAAAAATATCCTCACTTTTGAAAAATATCCTCACTTTTGAAAAAATATCCTCACTTTTGAAAAATATCCTCACTTTTGAAAAATATCCTCACTTTTGAAAAATATCCTCACTTTTGAAAAATATCCTCACTTTTGAAAAATATCCTCACTTTTGAAAAATATCCTCACTTTTTATCCTTTTTGAAAAATATCCTCACTTTGAAAAATATCCTCACTTTTGAAAAATATCCTTTTGACTTTATTAAAAATATCCTCACTTTTGAAAAATATCCTCACTTTTGAAAAATATCCTCACTTTTGAAAAATATCCTCACTTTTGAAAAATATCCTCACTTTTGAAAAATATCCTCACTTTTGAAAAATATCCTCACTTTTGAAAAATATCCTCACTTTTGAAAAATATCCTCACTTTTGAAAAATATCCTCACTTTTGAAAAATATCCTCACTTTTGAAAAATATCCTCACTTTTGAAAAATATCCTCACTTTTGAAAAATATCCTCACTTTTGAAAAATATCCTCACTTTGAAAAATATCCTCACTTTTGAAAAATATCCTCACTTTTTGAAAAATATCCTCACTTTTGAAAAATATCCTCAAAATATTTTTTTGAAAAATATCCTCACTTTTGAAAAATATCCTCACTTTTGAAAAATATCCTCACTTTTGAAAAATATCCTCACTTTTGAAAAATATCCTCACTTTTGAAAAATATCCTCACTTTTGAAAAATATCCTCACTTTATTAAAATATCTACAATTTTGAAAAATATCCTCACTTTTGAAAAATATCCTCACTTTTGAAAAATATCCTCACTTTTGAAAAATATCCTCACTTTTGAAAAATATCCTCACTTTTGAAAAATATCCTCACTTTTGAAAAATATCCTCACTTTTGAAAATATCCTCACTTTTTTTGAAAAATATCCTCACTTTTGAAAAATATCCTCACTTTTTAAAAAATATCCTCACTTTTGAAAAATATCCTCACTTTTGAAAATATCCTCACTTTTGAAAAATATCCTCACTTTTGAAAAATATCCTCACTTTTGAAAAATATCCTCACTTTTGAAAAATATCCTCACTTTTGAAAAATATCCTCACTTTTGAAAAATATCCTCACTTTTGAAAAATATCCTCACTTTTGAAAAATATCCTCACTTTTGAAAAATATCCTCACTTTTGAAAAATATCCTCACTTTTGAAAAATATCCTCACTTTTGAAAAATATCCTCAAAATATCCTCACACTTTTAAAATATCCTCAATTTTGAAAAATATCCTCACTTTTGAAAAATATCCTCACTTTTGAAAAATATCCTCACTTTTTGAAAAATATCCTCACTTTTGAAAAATATCCTCACTTTTGAAAAATATCCTCACTTTTTGAAAAATATCCTCACTTTTGAAAAATATCCTCACTTTTGAAAAATATCCTCACTTTTGAAAAATATCCTCACTTTTGAAAAATATCCTCACTTTTGAAAAATATCCTCACTTTTGAAAAATATCCTCACTTTTGAAAAATATCCTCACTTTTGAAAAATATCCTCACTTTTGAAAAATATCCTCACTTTTTTTGAAAAATATCCTCACTTTTTAAAAATATCTTTTTTTGAAAAATATCCTCACTTTTGAAAAATATCCTCACTTTTGAAAAATATCCTCACTTTTGAAAAATATCCTCACTTTTGAAAAATATCCTCACTTTGAAAAATATCCTCACTTTTGAAAAATATCCTCAAAAATTTTGAAAAATATCCTCACTTTTGAAAAATATCCTACAATTGAAAAATATCCTCACTTTTGAAAAATATCCTCACTTTTGAAAAATATCCTCACTTTTGAAAAATATCCTCACTTTTGAAAAATATCCTCACTTTTGAAAAATATCCTCACTTTTTTATCCTCAAAAAATATCCTCACTTTTGAAAAATATCCTCACTTTTGAAAAATATCCTCACTTTTGAAAAATATCCTCACTTTTGAAAAATATCCTCACTTTTGAAAAATATCCTCACTTTTGAAAAATATCCTCACTTTTGAAAAATATCCTCACTTTTGAAAAATATCCTCACTTTTGAAAATATCCTCACTTTTATCCTCAAAAAATATCCTCACTTTTGAAAAATATCCTCACTTTTGAAAAATATCCTCACTTTTTGAAAAATATCCTCACTTTTTAAAAATATCCTCACTTTATCCTCACTTTTGAAAAATATCCTCACTTTTGAAAAATATCCTCACTTTTGAAAAATATCCTCACTTTTGAAAAATATCCTCACTTTAGAAAAATATCCTCACATTTGAAAAATATCCTCACTTTTGAAAAATATCCTCACATTTGAAAAATATCCTCACTTTTTGAAAAATATCCTCACTTTTGAAAAATATCCTCACTTTTGAAAAATATCCTCACTTTTGAAAAATATCCTCACTTTTGAAAAATATCCTCACTTTTGAAAAATATCCTCACTTTTGAAAAATATCCTCACTTTTGAAAAATATCCTCACTTTTGAAAAATATCCTCACTTTTGAAAAATATCCTCACTTTTGAAAAATATCCTCACTTTTGAAAAATATCCTCACTTTTGAAAAATATCCTCACTTTTGAAAAAAAATATCCTCACTTTTTAAAAATATCCTCACTTTTGAAAAATATCCTCACTTTTAAAAATCCTCACTTTTGAAAAATATCCTCACTTTTGAAAAATATCCTCACTTTTGAAAAATATCCTCACTTTTGAAAAATATCCTCACTTTTGAAAAATATCCTCACTTTTGAAAATATCCTCACTTTTGAAAAATATCCTCACTTTTGAAAAATATCCTCACTTTTGAAAATTATCTACACTTTTGAAAAATATCCTTACTTTTGAAAAATATCCTCACTTTTTAAAATATCCTCACTTTTGAAAAATATCCTCACTTTTGAAAAATATCCTCACTTTTGAAAAATATCCTCACTTTTGAAAAATATCCTCACTTTTGAAAAATATCCTCACTTTTGAAAAATATCCTCACTTTTGAAAAATATCCTCACTTTTGAAAAATATCCTCACTTTTGAAAAATATCCTCACTTTTGAAAAATATCCTCACTTTTGAAAAATATCCTCACTTTTGAAAAATATCCTCACTTTTGAAAAATATCCTCACTTTTGAAAAATATCCTCACTTTTGAAAAATATCCTCACTTTTGAAAAATATCCTCACTTTTGAAAAATATCCTCACTTTTGAAAAATATCCTCACTTTTGAAAAATATCCTCACTTTTGAAAAAATATCCTCACTTTTTAAAAATATCCTCACTTTTGAAAAATATCCTCACTTTTGAAAAATATCCTCACTTTTGAAAAAATATCCTCACTTTTATCCTCACTTTTGAAAATATCCTCACACTTTAAAAATATCCTCACTTTTGAAAAATATCCTCACTTTATGAAAAATATCCTCACTTTTGAAAAATATCACTTTTGAAAAATTTTTGAAAAATATCCTCACTTTTGAAAAATATCCTCACTTTTAAAAATATCCTCACTTTTGAAAATATCCTCACTTTTGAAAAAATATCCTCACTTTTTTTGAAAAATATCCTCACTTTTTAAAAATATCCTCACTTTTGAAAAATATCCTCACTTTTGAAAAATATCCTCAAAAATTTTTTTGAAAAATATCCTCACTTTTGAAAAATATCCTCACTTTTTAAAATATCCTCACTTTTGAAAAATATCCTCACTTTTGAAAAATATCCTCACTTTTGAAAAATATCCTCACTTTTGAAAAATATCCTCACTTTTGAAAAATATCCTCACTTTTGAAAAATATCCTCACTTTTGAAAAATATCCTCACTTTTGAAAAATATCCTCACTTTTGAAAAATATCCTTTTGAAAAATTTGAAAAATATCCTCACTTTTGAAAAATATCCTCACTTTTGAAAAATATCCTCACTTTTGAAAAATATCCTCACTTTTGAAAAATATCCTCACTTTTGAAAAATATCCTCACTTTTTGAAAAATATCCTCACTTTTGAAAAATATCCTCACTTTTGAAAAATATCCTCACTTTTGAAAAATATCCTCACTTTTGAAAAATATCACTTTTGAAAAATATCACTTTTGAAAAATATCCTCACTTTATTAAAATTTTCAAAAATATCCTCACTTTTGAAAAATATCCTCACTTTTGAAAAATATCCTCAAAAAATATCCTCACTTTTGAAAAATATCCTCACTTTTGAAAAATATCCTCACTTTTGAAAAATATCCTCACTTTTGAAAAATATCCTCACTTTTGAAAAATATCCTCACTTTTGAAAAATATCCTCACTTTTGAAAAATATCCTCACTTTTGAAAAATATCCTCACTTTTGAAAATATCCTCACTTTAGAAAAATATCTCACTTTTGAAAAATATCCTCACTTTTGAAAAATATCCTCACATTTGAAAAATATCCTCACTTTATTAAAATATCCTCACTTTTGAAAAATATCCTCACTTTATTAAAATATCGTCAATTTTGAAAAATATCCTCACTTTTGAAAAATATCCTCACTTTTGAAAAATATCCTCACTTTTGAAAAATATCCTCACTTTTGAAAAATATCCTCACTTTTGAAAAATATCCTCACTTTTGAAAATATCCTCACTTTTGAAAAATATCCTCACTTTTGAAAAATATCCTCACTTTTGAAAAATATCCTCACTTTGGAAAACATCCTCACTTTTCCTCACTTTTGAAAAATATCCTCACTTTTTAAAAATATCCTCACTTTTTGAAAAATATCCTCAAATATCTTTTTGAAAAATATCCTCACTTTTGAAAAATATCCTCACTTTTGAAAAATATCCTCACTTTTGAAAAATATCCTCACTTTGAAAAATATCCTCACTTTTGAAAAATATCCTCACTTTAGAAAAATATCCTCACTTTTGAAAAATATCCTCACTTTTGAAAAATATCCTCACTTTATTAAAATATCTACAATTTTGAAAAATATCCTCACTTTTGAAAAATATCCTCACTTTGGAAAATATCCTCACTTTTTTAAAAATATCCTCACTTTTGAAAAATATCCTCACTTTTGAAAAATATCCTCAATTTTGAAAAATATCCTCACTTTTGAAAATATCCTCAATTTTGAAAAATATCCTCACTTTTGAAAAATATCCTCACTTTTGAAAAATATCCTCACTTTTGAAAAATATCCTCACTTTTGAAAAATATCCTCACTTTTGAAAAATATCCTCACTTTTGAAAAATATCCTCACTTTTGAAAAATATCCTCACTTTTGATCCTCACTTTTGAAAATATCCTCACTTTTGAAAAATATCCTCACTTTATTAAAATATCTACAATTTTGAAAAATATCCTCACTTTTGAAAAATATTTTTGAAAAATATCCTCACTTTTGAAAAATATCCTCACTTTTGTTATCCTCACTTTTGAAAAATATCTAAAATTTGAAAAATATCCTCACTTTTTTCGCAAAATATCCTCACAGCAAAATATCATCTTGAAAAAAATCCTCACTTTGAAAAATCTGAAAAATATCACATTTTGTCAAATATCCTCACTTTTGTGAAATATCCTCACTTTAAAAATATCCTCACCATTTCTTCTGATCCTCCTTGAGAAATATCTACTCACTTTTGAAAAATATCCTCACTTTGTTAAAATATCCTCACTTTTGAAAAATATCATCACTTTTGAAAAATATCCTCACTTTTGTATTTATTTTGAAAAATATCCTCACGGAAAATATCCTCACTTTAGTGCAATATCATATTTTGAAAAATATCCTCACAAATATTTTGAAAAATATCCTCACATTTGAAAAATATCCCAAACTTTGAAAAATAAGATATCCTCACTTTTGAAAAATATTTTTTTAAAAAATATAAGCGGTATTTGTGGAAAAATATCCAGGCACTTTTGAAAAATATCCTCACTTTATAAAATATCCCAACAGTGAAACATGGTGGTGGAAAAATATCATGCTTTTTAAAATATCTACTTTTTCAAAATATCCTCACTGTTAAAATATCCTAAAACGACTATTCAATTTTGAAAATATCCTCAATTTTAAAAATATCCTGGAAAAAAATATCCTCACAGAGTAAAATATCCTCAGACTTTGAAAATATCCTTCACAAGAAAATATCCTCACAGCTAAAATATCCTCACAAAATATCCTCACTTTATTAAAAATATCCTGACACTTTTGAAAAGCCAGATCCTCACTTTTTAAAATATCCTCATTTTGAAAAATATCCTTTTGAAAATATCTTTTGTCCAATATCCTCACTTTTGAAAATATCCTCAACTTTGAAAAATATCTCACTTTTGGAAAATATCCTCACTTTATTAAAATATCAGAGGAAAAAATCCTCACTTTTGAAAAATATCCTCACTTTTGAAAAATATCTCACTTTGTAAAATATCTCAAAAAAATATCTACTCAATTTTGAAAAATATCTGAATACTTTGAAAATATCTACAATTTTGAAAAATATCCTCACTTTTGTTTATCCTCACTTTTTCCTAAAAATATCCTCACTTTGAAAATATTTCCTCACTTCTGAAAATATCCTCACTTTTGAAAAATATCCTCACTTTTGTATCCTCACTTTTGAAAAATATCCTCAAAAAAATATCCTCACTTTTGAAAAATATCCTCACTTTTTTAAAAATATCCTCACTTTTGAAAAATATCCTCACTTTGAAAAATATCCTCACATTTTGAAAAATATCCTCACTTTTTAAAAATATCCTCACTTTTGAAAAATATCCTCACTTTTGAAAAATATCCACTTTTGAAAAATATCACTTTTGAAAAATATCTAAAATTTTGAAAAATATCCTCACTTTTGAAAAATATCCTCACTTTAGAAAAATATCCTCACA
>NW_026552718.1:0-3550 GCF_027596085.1 Anoplopoma fimbria | reverse complement strand
CTCTAGCTCCCGGGCGCTCAGCGGTAGCCGGCCGACGGTCCACCCGGTACCGGTACCGTGAAAAACACCGGTAATCCGGCACACCGGTATACAGGAGGATGAGCCGTCCAGTGAAACATCCGTGAAAACATCACGACATTACGTCACTGCACCGCTACTGTGACAAACACGAAACATTAAATAAAGATAATAAAACATTAAATAAAGAGAATGAAAAATTAAATAAAGATAATGAAAAATTAAATAAAGAAAATGAAACATTAAATAAAGAGAATGAAAAATTAAATAAAGAGAATAAAACATTAAATAAAGATAATAGATGATATTGCAGCCTTCGTGGCATCAACTTAAGATCTTAAAAATAAGAACTTGAAAATTTAAATATATACATATATATATATATATATATATATATATATATTTATATATATATATATAAATATATTGTGTTTTATATGTATGAACAAATGTCTCAATAAAGTTATTGAATTTAAAAAAAAAATAAAAAAAAAAAAAATCTATTTCCCGGTCACCGGGATTCTACCCGGGGGACGTCTCCTGTAGCTCCCGGGCGCTCAACCTCCTCTAGCTATGCTAGCTATAGGAGGTTGAGCCGGCCAATCCACCCGGTACCGGTACCGTGAAAAACACCGGTAATCCGGCACCGGTATACAGGAGGATGAGCCGTCCAGTGAAACATCCGTGAAAACATCACGACATTACGTCACTGCACCGCTACTGTGACAAACACGAAACATTAAATAAAGATAATAAAACATTAAATAAAGAGAATGAAAAATTAAATAAAGAGAATGAAACATTAAATAAAGAAAATGAAACATTAAATAAAGATAATGAAACATTAATTAAATAAAGAGAATAAAACATTAAATAAAGAAATAAAATATTAAATAAAGAGAATGAAAAATTAAATAAAGATAATAAAACATTAAATAAAGATAATAGATGATATTGCAGCCTTCGTGGCATCAACTTAAGATCTTAAAAATAAGAACTTGAAAATTTAAATATATATATATATATATATATATATATATATATATATATATATTGTGTTTTATATATGAACAAATGTCTCAATAAAGTTATTGAATTTAAAAAATAAAAAAAATAAAAAAAATTAAAAAAATAAATAAATAAAATCTACCCGGCATGCAATGCGCGGTGATCGCGAACCTATTTCCCGGTCACCGGGATTCTACCGGGACGTCTCCTGTAGCTCCCGGACGGCTCAACCTCCTCTAGCTATGCTAGCTATAGGAGGTTGAGCCGTCGTCCACCGGTACCGGTACCGTGAAAAACACCGGTAATCCGGCACACCGGTATACAGGAGGATGAGCCGTCCAGTGAAACATCCGTGAAAACATCACGACGTTACGTCACTGCACCGCTACTGTGACAAACACGAAACATTAAATAAAGATAATAAAACATTAAATAAAGATAATGAAAAATGAAATAAAGATAATGAAACATTAAATAAAGATAATGAAACATTAAATAAAGATAATGAAACATTAATTAAATAAAGAGAATAAAACATTAAATAAAGAAAATAAAACATTAAATAAAGAGAATGAAAAATTAAATAAAGAGAATAAAAACATTAAATAAAGATAGCTATGCTAGCTAGACATTTAATCCTCTAGCTATGCTAATAGGAGGAAATTAGCCGGCCGGTCCACGGTACCGGTACCGTGAAAAAACCGGTAATCCGGCACATAATACAGGAGGATGAGCCGTCCAGTGAAACATCCGTGAAAACATCACGAAATTACGTCACTGCACCGCTACTGTGACAAACACGAAACATTAAATAAAGATAATAAAACATTAAATAAAGAGAATGAAAAATGAAATAAAGATAATGAAACATTAAATAAAGATAATGAAACATTAAATAAAGATAATGAAACATTAATTAAATAAAGAGAATAAAACATTAAATAAAGAAAATAAATAAATATTAAATAAAGAGAATGAAAAATTAAATAAAGAGAATAAAACATTAAATAAAGATAGCTATGCTAGCTAGAGGAGGGCTGAGCCTCCTCTAGCTATGCTAGCTATAGGAGGCTGAGCCGGCCGGTCCACCGGTACCGGTACCGTGAAAAACACCGGTAATCCGGCACACCGGTATACAGGAGGATGAGCCGTCCAGTGAAACATCCGTGAAAACATCACGACATTACGTCACTGCACCGCTACTGTGACAAACACGAAACATTAAATAAATATAATAAAACATTAAATAAAGAGAATGAAAAATTAAATAAAGATAATAAAACATTAAATAAAGATAATGAAACATTAAAAATAAAGAGAATAAAACATTAAATAAAGAAAATAAAAGATTAAATAAAGAGAATGAAAAATTAAATAAAGAGAATAAAACATTAAATAAAGATAATAGATGATATTGCAGCCTTCGTGGCATCAACTTAAGATCTTAAAAATAAGAACTTGAAAATTTAAATATATATATATATATATATAAATATATTGTGTTTTATATATATATATATATTGTGTTTTATATGAACAAATGTCTCAATAAAGTTATTGAATTTAAAAAAAAAAAAAAAAAAAAAATCTACCCGGCATGCAATGCGCGGTGATCGCCGGAACCTAGCTTCCCGGTCACCGGGATTCTACCGGGACGTCTCCTGTATGCTCCCGGAGGCTCAAACTCCTCTAGCTATGCTAGCTATAGGAGGTTGAGCCGGCCGGTCCACCGGTACCGGTACCGTGAAAAACACCGGTAATCCGGCACACCGGTATACAGGAGGATGAGCCGTCCAGTGAAACATCCGTGAAAACATCACGACATTACGTCACTGCACCGCTACTGTGACAAACACGAAACATTAAATAAATATAATAAAACATTAAATAAAGAGAATAAAACATTAAATAAAGAGAATGAAAAATTAAGTAAAGATAATGAAACATTAATTAAATAAAGAGAATAAAACATTAAATAAAGAAAATAAAAGATTAAATAAAGAGAATCAAAATTAAATAAAGAGAATAAAACATTAAATAAAGATAATAGATGATATTGCAGCCTTCGTGGCATCAACTTAAGATCTTAAAAATAAGAACTTGAAAATTTAAATATATACACATATATATATATATATATATATATATAAATATATTGTGTTTTATATGTATGAACAAATGTCTCAATAAAGTTATTGAATTTAAAAAATAGAAAAAAAAAGAAAAAATCTACCCGGCATGCAATGCGCGGTGATCGCTGAACCTATTTCCCGGTCACCGGGATTCTACCGGGACGTCTCCTGTAGCACCCGGGCGGCTCCAACCTCCTCTAGCTATGCTAGCTAGAGGAGGATGAGCCGTCCAGATCCACTGTACCGGTACCGTGAAAACACCGCAATCCGGCACACCGGAATCATTATACAGGAGGATGAGCCGTCCAGTGAAACATCCGTGAAAACATCATGACGTTACGTCACTGAACCGCTACTGTGACAAACACGAAACATTAAATAAAGAGAATGAA
>NW_026552717.1:0-4100 GCF_027596085.1 Anoplopoma fimbria | reverse complement strand
CATCAACAAAGAAGTAAAACTCGCCTTTCTTCGCAATCACCAGTAAGCTAAGGCCTGTGATTGGATCTGTGATACACCTTTCGACCAGTTGAAGATAGGTGAGGTTCTCTTGAGTGTTAGGATCAAAGAAGCCCTTGGTGTCGTCATCAGGGTCAGACAGAATCTGGTTCATTTCTTCATCAAAGTAACATCTTTGGTATGCCACCTGCACAGGCACTCTGTGACTGTAAACCGGGTCAATTATGCCTCCGGTGGCAATTTGTGCTTCAAGGAGACGGATTCCATGATCTTTGACAATGAGATCTTTTTTCAAGGCCTGGAACAAGGAAATTGTGTGTCCAGTGTAGGGATCTTTGTATCCTGTAACTGCTCGTTCTGCTGAAAGCAGCTTGTTTTTCCACTCACTGCCAACCAGTCCTTGAGCTACAGCGTCCTCTACAGAAAGTTTCTTGTTTTTCACCGGATCAATGACAAAGCCAGTGGCAGCTTGGGCCTCCAGCAGAACCAGAGAAGTACCAGGAGTCAGCAGGGTTTTGCTTTTGGCCTCATAGATGCTTAGGGTCTGTTTGGTGGACTGCAGGTACACTCCTGCAATGCTGTTGGTCCCTTCAAGGTACTTACGCACTGACTCCATTTCACTTACTTCTGACACTGTGACATTCCCAGCAGTAAGATTTTTGTAGAGGTCCTCATTGATGATTTTTGATTCAAGCAACTCTGTAGCAGTGACGTCCTTTCTGATTCCATGGAAGCTTTCAACTTCATTTGTCTCTGTGACTGTAGTGGTGGTGATAGTTTTAGTTGTGCTGCTGTCCACTTTTGTTTCTGGTGGTTGGCACATGACGATTGATGATGATGATGATGTTGTTGTGGTCTGCTGCTGAATGATTGTCAGGATGAGCTCCAAGAAACGTTCGATTGTGATTGATCCAGACTTATACTGCTGCACAAACTCTCTCCTCTTCTCCTCAGAGATGTATTTGGAGTAGAGCAGATCCCACAGAGACACTGTTGTTCCTTGATATTTCCCTCCTGCTCTAGTTGTAGTTGTAGATTTCAGAATGAGTTTTGTTGCCTCATCAACAAAGAAGTAAAACTCGCCTTTCTTCGCAATCACCAGTAAGCTAAGGCCTGTGATTGGATCTGTGATACACCTTTCGACCAGTTGAAGATAGGTGAGGTTCTCTTGAGTGTTAGGATCAAAGAAGCCCTTGGTGTCGTCATCAGGGTCAGACAGAATCTGGTTCATTTCTTCATCAAAGTAACATCTTTGGTATGCCACCTGCACAGGCACTCTGTGACTGTAAACCGGGTCAATTATGCCTCCGGTGGCAATTTGTGCTTCAAGGAGACGGATTCCATGATCTTTGACAATGAGATCTTTTTTCAAGGCCTGGAACAAGGAAATTGTGTGTCCAGTGTAGGGATCTTTGTATCCTGTAACTGCTCGTTCTGCTGAAAGCAGCTTGTTTTTCCACTCACTGCCAACCAGTCCTTGAGCTACAGCGTCCTCTACAGAAAGTTTCTTGTTTTTCACCGGATCAATGACAAAGCCAGTGGCAGCTTGGGCCTCCAGCAGAACCAGAGAAGTACCAGGAGTCAGCAGGGTTTTGCTTTTGGCCTCATAGATGCTTAGGGTCTGTTTGGTGGACTGCAGGTACACTCCTGCAATGCTGTTGGTCCCTTCAAGGTACTTACGCACTGACTCCATTTCACTTACTTCTGACACTGTGACATTCCCAGCAGTAAGATTTTTGTAGAGGTCCTCATTGATGATTTTTGATTCAAGCAACTCTGTAGCAGTGACGTCCTTTCTGATTCCATGGAAGCTTTCAACTTCATTTGTCTCTGTGACTGTAGTGGTGGTGATAGTTTTAGTTGTGCTGCTGTCCACTTTTGTTTCTGGTGGTTGGCACATGACGATTGATGATGATGATGATGATGTTGTTGTGGTCTGCTGCTGAATGATTGTCAGGATGAGCTCCAAGAAACGTTCGATTGTGATTGATCCAGACTTATACTGCTGCACAAACTCTCTCCTCTTCTCCTCAGAGACGTATTTGGAGTAGAGCAGATCCCACAGAGACACTGTTGTTCCTTGATATTTCCCTCCTGCTCTAGTTGTAGTTGTAGATTTCAGAATGAGTTTTGTTGCCTCATCAACAAAGAAGTAAAACTCGCCTTTCTTCGCAATCACCAGTAAGCTAAGGCCTGTGATTGGATCTGTGATACACCTTTCGACCAGTTGAAGATAGGTGAGGTTCTCTTGAGTGTTAGGATCAAAGAAGCCCTTGGTGTCGTCATCAGGGTCAGACAGAATCTGGTTCATTTCTTCATCAAAGTAACATCTTTGGTATGCCACCTGCACAGGCACTCTGTGACTGTAAACCGGGTCAATTATGCCTCCGGTGGCAATTTGTGCTTCAAGGAGACGGATTCCATGATCTTTGACAATGAGATCTTTTTTCAAGGCCTGGAACAAGGAAATTGTGTGTCCAGTGTAGGGATCTTTGTATCCTGTAACTGCTCGTTCTGCTGAAAGCAGCTTGTTTTTCCACTCACTGCCAACCAGTCCTTGAGCTACAGCGTCCTCTACAGAAAGTTTCTTGTTTTTCACCGGATCAATGACAAAGCCAGTGGCAGCTTGGGCCTCCAGCAGAACCAGAGAAGTACCAGGAGTCAGCAGGGTTTTGCTTTTGGCCTCATAGATGCTTAGGGTCTGTTTGGTGGACTGCAGGTACACTCCTGCAATGCTGTTGGTCCCTTCAAGGTACTTACGCACTGACTCCATTTCACTTACTTCTGACACTGTGACATTCCCAGCAGTAAGATTTTTGTAGAGGTCCTCATTGATGATTTTTGATTCAAGCAACTCTGTAGCAGTGACGTCCTTTCTGATTCCATGGAAGCTTTCAACTTCATTTGTCTCTGTGACTGTAGTGGTGGTGATAGTTTTAGTTGTGCTGCTGTCCACTTTTGTTTCTGGTGGTTGGCACATGACGATTGATGATGATGATGATGATTGTTGTGGTCTGCTGCTGAATGATTGTCAGGATGAGCTCCAAGAAACGTTCGATTGTGATTGATCCAGACTTATACTGCTGCACAAACTCTCTCCTCTTCTCCTCAGAGATGTATTTGGAGTAGAGCAGATCCCACAGAGACACTGTTGTTCCTTGATATTTCCCTCCTGCTCTAGTTGTAGTTGTAGATTTCAGAATGAGTTTTGTTGCCTCATCAACAAAGAAGTAAAACTCGCCTTTCTTCGCAATCACCAGTAAGCTAAGGCCTGTGATTGGATCTGTGATACACCTTTCGACCAGTTGAAGATAGGTGAGGTTCTCTTGAGTGTTAGGATCAAAGAAGCCCTTGGTGTCGTCATCCAGGGTCAGACAGAATCTGGTTCATTTCTTCATCAAAGTAACATCTTTGGTATGCCACCTGCACAGGCACTCTGTGACTGTAAACCGGTCAATTATGCCTCCGGTGGCAATTTGTGCTTCAAGGAGACGGATTCCATGATCTTTGACAATGAGATCTTTTTCAAGGCCTGGAACAAGGAAATTGTGTGTCCAGTGTAGGGATCTTTGTATCCTGTAACTGCTCGTTCTGCTGAAAGCAGCTTGTTTTTCCACTCACTGCCAACCAGTCCTTGAGCTACAGCGTCCTCTACAGAAAGTTTCTTGTTTTTCACCCGGATCAATGACAAAGCCAGTGGCAGCTTGGGCCTCAGCAGAACCAGAGAAGTACCAGGGAGTCAGCAGGGTTTTGCTTTTGGCCTCACTAGATGCTTATAGTCTATTTGGTGGACTGCAGGTACACTCCTGCAATGCTGTTGGTCCCTTCAAGGTACTTACGTACTGACTCCATTTCACTTACTTCTGACACTGTGACATTCCCAGCAGTAAGATTTTTGTAGAGGTCCTCATTGATGATTTTTGATTCAAGCAACTCTGTAGCAGTGACGTCCTTTCTGATTCCATGGAAGCTTTCAACTTCATTTGTCTCTGTGACTGTAGTGGTGGTGATAGTTTTAGTTGTGCTGCTGTCCACTTTTGTTTCTGGTGGTTGGCACATGACGATTGATGATGATGATGATG
>NW_026552716.1:0-10963 GCF_027596085.1 Anoplopoma fimbria | reverse complement strand
CTCTCTCTAACTCTCTTTAACTCTCTCTAACTCTCTCTGCTCTCTCTAACTCTAACTCTCTCTAACTCTCTTTACTTTAATGCATTCAGTGTGTGATCTGTCATCACTCTGGTATTAATCTCCAGTGATGATGATTATATCAGATCAGTATGATCAGCTGCAGCGTCCAATCAGATAACAGATGAGCGATGAGGGCGTGTCCCTCACAACACTTCCTGGAAGGAGGCTCTCGTGCATCCATCATGTCGAGGAGACGACAAATAAGAGACCTGGGATGAACCCCTATCTGAATAAAGAGCTGAAAGGAGAATGTTTGAATAAAACTTTATGGATTAAAGAGTCAAAGCAGAGACGGAGGATTTGTTTTATTGTGTCGTTAGGGGAACAGTTCTTCTTCCCATCAGCCTTTGCTGTCACGTTAAATAAACAACATGGTGATCAGAGACAAACGGGTTTGTTAACGGGTAAAGTGCTGAGGAGGTGGAGCTCCTTCAGTCGGATCGATCAGCTGATATCTGGTCAGCCGATCGATACTGTAGTGTGCTTCGTGGAGCTGATGAGGTATTTCACTGCTTCACACCCAAACAAACAAACCTCTTTTTAGCATCTTTTCTTAAAAAAACTAGAAAATCAATCAAGTCTTTGTCTTTGTGCAGCACTTTGCATTGAGCGCTTTGATTGGCTGTTAAACTCTACAGGAAACAGAACCGCCCGCTAAAATAAGACGACGTTTCAGATACACATATAAATAAAACTCTGGCATAAAAACGGAATCAAACGTTTTCTAAAAATCAGATTGTTGCAGTCGGGCCCCCGACCATTGGAATGATTTGTGTTCTTCATCGTTGGTTCAGAGTTCTCGATCAATCACAGAAGAAGAAATCAATCGTTCAAGTGTCTTTAACAGTCTGCTGGGCGGCTCCGCAATGAGTCATTTGCATTGGCTGGCATTAGGGGGAGGTGGCTCCGCCCACAGGATTCAAATAGGTATGACATCACGACAGGTGAGGGGGGCGTCCACTCTGCCATGAGGTCCAGTCCATAACACGATCACATGGTCACATGATCACATGATCACATGACGCTCTCCTTCAGTGGGCCCCCCTCTGCACCTCCTCCAACGGCGCTCAGCGAGGAACCTCGATGGCGCGTCTCGGCGAACCGAGTCTTTGGAGTGATAGTCGTCACTCTGGTCCTTCGCAAAGTTCACGAACACCTGGAACAACAAACAGGAAGTCCATCAGGTGTGTTTACTGTGGTTACCTGTCAGGTGTGTGTGTAGTATGGTTACCTGTCAGGTGTGTGTGTATGTGGTTACCTGTCAGGTGTGTGTGTAGTATGGTTACCTGTCAGGTGTGTGTGTTACCTGTCAGGTGTGTGTGTGGTATGGTTACCTGTCAGGTGTGTGTGTATGGTTACCTGTCAGGTGTGTGTGTAGTGGGTTACCTGTCAGGTGTGTGTATGGTTACCTGTCATGTGTTACCTGTCAGGTGTGTGTGTAGTATGGTTACCTGTCAGGTGTGTGTGTAGTATGGTTACCTGGTCCAGGGTGGTCTGGGTGACGGAGTAGTCCTCGATCCTCAGCAGGTCCTTGTTCTTGGCGAGGATGGAGAAGATGTGTGTGAGGGAGGTGAGAGAAGATGGCAGCTGGTACTGCAGCATGTTCCTGTGTTTCTCCTTCAGAGTGCTGCCGCTCAGCTCGCTCTCGATGAACTTCATGACAGGGAGCAGGTCGGCGTCCGGCCCCCCACCCGCAGGATGATGGTGTAGCCGTCACCAAACCTGATGCACAGAACCCGGTTAACACTCAACACCTTCAGAGAGAACCTGTCTCATGTTCTCTAACTGTCTCACCTGTTCTTCAGGTGCTGGACGCTGCCGAGACATCTGAACCTGCCGTTCACCATGATGGCCATCCTGGTGCACAGAGCCTCACACTCCTCCATACTGAAACACACACACACACACACACACACACACACACACACACACACACACACACACACACACACACAGAGTTAATGACACACGGAGACACACCGAGACACAGAGGACACTGGAGACACAGAGGACTAGGTGGACAGGAGGACACTGAGGACACAGAGGACTAGGTGGACTAGGACACTGAGGACACAGAGACACAGAGGACTAGGTGGACTAGGAGGACACTGAGGACACAGAGGACTAGGTGGACTAGGAGGACACAGAGGACTGACTAGGACACAGAGGACTAGGTGGACTAGGAGGACTAGGAGGACACAGAGGACTAGGTGGTCTAGGTGGACACAGAGGACACAGAGGACTAGGTGGACTAGGAGGACACTGAGGACACAGAGGACTAGGTAGACTGGAGGGCACAGAGGACTAGGTGGACTAGGGAGGACACAGAGGACTAAATGGACTAGGAGGACACAGAAGGACTAGGTGGACTAGGAGGACACAGAGGACTAGGTGGACTAGGTGGACTGTCCTACCTGTGGGAGGTGAGGACGACGGAGCGTCCCTCCTTGATGATGCTGTGGATACAGTTCCAGAGGGGCCCGCCGGGCTTTGGGGTCCATGCCGGTGGTGGGCTCGTCCTGTTACCCATGACGACAGCCAAGTTAAGGTCGGCCCACAGGTGGAGCAGGAAGCAGAGGACGAAGGTGAGGAAGAGGAGGAGGAAGAGCATCGCTCCTAAAGGTTCCTAAAGGTTTCTTAAAGGTTTCTAAAGTTCCTAAATGTTTCCTAAAGGTTTCCTAATTTCCTAAAGTTTAAAGGTTCCCTAAAGGTTCCTAAAAGGTTTCTAAAGGTTCCTAAAGGTTTCCTAAGGTTTCTAAAAAGGTTCCTAAATGTTTCTAAAGGTTCTAAAAGGTTTCCACAAAGTAAAGGTTTCTAAAGGTTCCTAAAGGTTTCCTAAAGGTTCCTAAAGGTTTCCTAAAGGTTCCCTAAAGGTTTCTAAAGGTTCCTAAAAGGTTTCTAAAGGTTCCTAAAGGTTCCTAAAGGTTCCTAAAAGGTTCCTAAAGGTTCCTAAAGGTTTCTAAAAGGTTCCTAAAAGGTTTCTAAAGGTTTCCTAAGGTTTCTAAAGGTTTCTAAAGGTTCCTAAAGGTTTCCTAAAGGTTCTAAAGGTTTCTAAAGGTTCTAAAGTTTCCTAAAGGTTCCTAAAGGTTCCCTAAAGGTTTCTAAATGTTTCCTAAAGGTTCCCTAAAGGTTTCCTAAAGTTTCTAAAGGTTCTAAAGGTTCCTAAAGGTTCCTAACTTCTGTTTTTTCTTCTTCTCTCCTCAGAAAGCAGCAGCAGATCCTTTTTAATCCCCCCCGCTGATTGGCCGTTGCTCTGATTCCGTTGTGTAACTTTAACACTGCTGCACTAAAACCCGTCTCCTCCTCTTCCTCCTCTTCCTCCTCAACACACTGAGATCACCTGATCAGCATCTTAAAGCTGCTTCTGATCACATGTATTGATGACCGTCAATAACTCTCTGTGTGTATATATTTCATGTACATTATATATATGTATATATTTCATGTACATTGTGTATATAGTGTGTATGTATTATATATGTATATATTTCATGTACATTGTGTATATAGTGTGTATGTATTATATATATGTATATATTTCATGTACATTGTGTATATAGTGTGTATGTATTATATATATGTATATATTTCATGTTGTGTATATATTGTGTATATGTGTATATATATGTGTATATATTTCATGTACATTGTGTATATAGTGTGTATATAGTGTGTATATATTTCATGTACATTGTGTATATAGTGTGTATATAGTGTGTATATAGTGTGTATATATTTCATGTACATTGTGTATATAGTGTGTATATAGTGTGTATATTGGTACCAGGAAGAAGACGGGCGGCGCTCCGATCAGAGACATGGCGGTGGAGAGCTTCCTCATGTTTCCTCCGCTGTAACTTCCAGCTCTTTTCTCAGCGTACTTCATCAGACCCAACTTCCTGATGCCCCACTCTGCCACCTGTCAATCACACATCATCATCATCTTCATCACATCATCATCTTCATCATCACCACCATCTCCATCACCATCACCATCCCATCATCACCACCATCTTCATCATCATCACCATCTTCATCATCATCACCACCATCTTCATCATCATCACCACGATCTTCATCACCATCATCACCATCATCATCATCACCATCACCATCTTCATCACCATCATAACCTCCTCCTCCTCAGACTCACGTCACAGACTTGTTCCTCTGGTACTCCTCTCAGGACGGCGTAGAGTTCCAGATGTTCTCTTCCTGTCAGCAGCTCGTTGATGGAGTCAAACTGAGGACAGTATCCCATGTTCTGATGGACCGCGTCGATCTCCCTCAGGATGCTGCCGGGAGTATACATACATATAAATATACATATATAAATATATATATATGTATATGTATATATATATATATATATATATATATATGATATATATACATATACATATATGATTAAGACAACTGGTCCTGTGGGACCTGCAGGGCCTCATGAGTTAACGATGAAGCAACACTTCAGATTACTCTGAGCTTAACGAGGACCGAGCTGCTGCTGAGTCAGCACTGTGTTTATGATGTACTCTGGTGTATTAATACTATACTAATACACTGTGTGTTTATTAATACTATACTAATACACTGTGTTTATGATGTACTCTGGTGTATTAATACTATACTAATACACTGTGTTTATGATGTACTCTGGTGTATTAATACTATACTAATACACTGTGTTTATGATGTACTCTGGTGTATTAATACTATACTAATACACTGTGTTTATGATGTACTCTGGTGTATTAATACTATACTATATTACAGCGTATGATAGATAGTATTACTCTATACTATGTTAAACTGAATATCACGTTAGACTCTGTTTCTACCTTTCATCCTGTACTTCATCTCATATCCCATAATATTTGATAAATGATAATTTTTTTCATGTCACACTGTGAGAAGTTTAGTTATCTCTTCTATGTATTTTACTTCTATGTATTTGTACTTATGAATAAATTAAAGCTCATCTCCCTTTTATATTATTTTATTTCTTATTTTATGACACAAAAAGTTCACTGACTTCTGGTGACTAGTAGTTCTCTTGAATACCGATGTTGAATACACTTCCTGTAAGTCGCTTTGGATAAAAGCGTCTGCTAAATGACTGTAATGTAATGTAATGTAATAATGTAATGTAATGTAATGTACTGTAATGTAAAAAAAAAAAAAAAAAAAAATGTAATGTAATGTGGCACATAATGTAATGAATGCTTGTAATGTAACCACAATGTTGGTGGTTCAAGCCCCTCTAATGTAACATAATGTGTGTAATTAATGTAAGACACCTAACCCCAAGTAATGTCCCTGTTCAATTAAGCCCACTGCTCCTCCGGGATGGTTAAATGCAAGAAATAATTTCCCCAATGTGGGACTAATAATGTAATTGTTAATTATTATTATTAATGTAATAATGTAATAATGTAATGTACTGTAATGTAATGTAATAATGTAATGTACTGTAATGTACTGTAATGTAATGTAATGTAATGTAATAATGTAATGTACTGTAATGTAATGTAATGTACTGTAATGTAATGTAATGTAATAATGTAATGTAATGTAATGTAATAATGTAATGTACTGTAATGTAATGTAATGTAATGTAATAATGTAATGTACTGTAATGTACTGTAATGTAATGTAATGTACTGTAATGTAATGTACTAATGTAATGTAATGTAATGTAATAATGTAATGTACTGTAATGTACTGTAATGTAATGTAATGTAATGTAATGTAATGTATGTAATGTACTGTAATGTACTGTAATAATGTAATGTACTGTAATGTAATGTAAAAGTAGAAGTACCTGCAGCTGTTCTTTAAATACTTTATACGTATAATAATGAAATACTTTTACTGTGACGTAAACAAACTGTTTGTATAAGAAACACTTCAGGTTGGACTCTTTAAGGTAATCCTCCATAAAGCTGCTGTTTTCTGCCGCGGTAACCACGGCGACGGCAGCAGCAGACCCGAGGTCAGCTCCGGGTCCTGAACCCGATGACCTCACCTCTTCCCCGCCAGGAAGGCCTCTCCGCTGGTCACCGGCGTGTCCCCCGTCAGCATCTTAAAGGTCGTCGTCTTTCCAGCTCCGTTCACCCCGAGCAGCCCGAAGCACTGACACACACACACACACACACACACACACACACACACACACACACACACACACACACACACACACACACACACACACACACAGACACACACACACACAGATACACACACACACACACACACACACAGATACACACACACACACACACACACACACACACACACACACACACACACGTACACACACACACAGACACACAGATACACACATACACACGTATACAAACATACACACACACACACACACACACACACACACACAGATACACACACACAGATACACACATACACAGATACACGCACACACAAGTTCACGGTTATTACTCAAATTGGTATTTATTCATGGCTGAGTGATGAATGATGAGTGTGATGAGTCTCACCTCTCCAGGTGGAATCCCGACACACAGTTGATCCACTGCCGGTTTCTGTTTCCGTTTAAACACCTGCAGGACATTTTGTATTTTTGGTCAAAAACACATGAAGTCAAGTGTGTGTGTGTGTGTGTGTGTGTGTGTGTGTGTGTGTGTGTGTGTGTGTGTGTGTGTGTGTGTGTGTGTGTGTGTGTGTGTGTGTGTACCTTGGTGAGCTGCCGGAGCTCCAGGATGTCTCCGTGTCCGAGGCCGTGGACGATCCTCTGTCTCTCTCGGGCCACGTCCTCGTCCTCGTCTCCCAGTGCTCCCAGTTTGGTGAGTTTACTGACCGACCTGACGATGGACACACTCTGAGACCATGTAGTACTGCTGTGTACATGTAGTACTGTGTAGTACTGTGTAGTACTGTGTAGTACTGTGTAGTACTGTGTAGTAGTAGTACCTGGGTTTGATGCAGAAGCGGTACTGGATGAGGACGGTGATGATGAAGAACACCAATCCCTCCACAGCCATCGCAAACAGGTTCTTTCCCACCATGTCCCACTCCAGAGGGGAACGTAACTGGTTTTCACCTGAAACACACACAACCATTAAACAAGCACTAAACAACCATTAAACAACCATTAAACAACCACTAAACAACCATTAAACAACCACTAAACAACCACTAAACAACCACTAAACAACCATTAAACAACCACTAAACAACCATTAAACAACCATTAAACAACCAACCACTAAACAACCACTAAACAACCACTAAACAACCACTAAACAACCACTAAACAACCATTAAACAACCAACCACTAAACAACCACTAAACAACCACTAAACAACCACTAAACAACCATTAAACAACCACTAAACAACCATTAAACAACCACTAAACAACCACTAAACAACCATTAAACAACCATTAAACAACCAACCACTAAACAACCACTAAACAACCACTAAACAACCACTAAACAACCATTAAACAACCACTAAACAACCACTAAACAACACTAAACCATTAAACAACCACTAAACAACCATTAAACAACCATTAAACAACCATTAAACAACCAACCACTAAACAACCACTAAACAACCACTAAACAACCACTAAACAACCATTAAACAACCACTAAACAACCATTAAACAACCATTAAACAACCATAAACAACCACTAAACAACCATTAAACTAAACTAAACAACCATTAAACAACCATTAAACAACCATTAAACAACCACTAAACAACCATTAAACAACCATTAAACAACCATTAAACAACCATTAAACAACCAACCACTAAACAACCACTAAACAACCACTAAACAACCATTAAACAACCACTAAACAACCATTAAACAACCACTAAACAGCCACTAAACAACCATTAAACAACCACTAAACAACCACTAAACAACCACTAAACAACCATTAAACAACCATTAAACAACCACTAAACAACCATTAAACAACCATTAAACAACCACTAAACAATCATTAAACAACCACTAAACAACCACTAAACAACATTACATTACATTACATTACAGTCATTTAGCAGACGCTTTTATCCAAAGCGACTTACAGGAAGTGTGTTCAACATAGGTATTCAAGAGAACTACTAGTCACCAGAAGTCATCAGTGCATCTCCTTTCTTAAACAAGCATCTCAAAGCATAAACCAGAGCAAAAGTATAGTGCAGAGGCAAATTACTACGAAAACAATAATTGCAACAGACTAATCCGAATATAGTAAGTGCTACAAACTACTACGAATAGGATAAGTGCAGTAAACAAATACAAATTCAATAAGTGCAGCGAACTGATACGAATACAGTAAGTGCAGCAACTAATACGAGTACAACCATTAAACAACCACTAAACAACCATTAAACAACCACTAAACAACCACTAAACAACCATTAAACAACCACTAAACAACCATTAAACAACCATTAAACAACCACTAAACAACAATTAAACAACCACTAAACAACCACTAAACAACCATTAAACAACCATTAAACAACCAACCACTAAACAACCACTAAACAACCATTAAACAACCACTAAACAACCATTAAACAACCACTAAACAACCACTAAACAACCATTAAACAACCATTAAACAACCAACCACTAAACAACCACTAAACAACCATTAAACAACCATTAAACAACCAACCACTAAACAACCACTAAACAACCACTAAACAACCATTAAACAACCACTAAACAACCATTAAACAACCATTAAACAACCACTAAACAACCATTAAACAACCATTAAACAACCATTAAACAACCACTAAACAACCATTAAACAACCATTAAACAACCACTAAACAACCATTAAACAACCACTAAACAACCACTAAACAACCATTAAACAACCACTAAACAACCACTAAACAACCACTAAACAACCATTAAACAACCAACCACTAAACAACCACTAAACAACCATTAAACAACCACTAAACAACCATTAAACAACCATTAAACAACCAACCACTAAACAACCACTAAACAAAACAACATTAAACAACCACTAAACAACCATTAAACAACCACTAAACAACCACTAAACAACCATTAAACAACCATTAAACAACCAACCACTAAACAACCACTAAACAACCATTAAACAACCATTAAACAACCATTAAACAACCAACCACTAAACAACCACTAAACAACCATTAAACAACCACTAAACAACCATTAAACAACCATTAAACAACCACTAAACAACCATTAAACAACCATTAAAAACAACCAACTAAACAACCAACAACATTAAACAACACTAAACAACCATTAAACAACCATTAAACAACCAAAACAACCACTAAACAAAACAACATTAAACAACCATTAAACAACCATTAAACAACCAAAACAACACTAAACAACCACTAAACAACCATTAAACAACCACTAAACAACCATTAAACAACCATTAAACAACCAACCACTAAACAACCACTAAACAACCATTAAACAACCATTAAACAACCATTAAACAACCATTAAACAACCACTAAACAACCATTAAACAACCATTAAACAACCACTAAACAACCATTAAACAACCACTAAACAACCATTAAACAACCACTAAACAACCATTAAACAACCACTAAACAACCATTAAACAACCATTCCAGTGTGGAGAAACCAGTTAGAACAACACACACACAGATCCAGGGTCAGCTGAGAACACAGCATGATGTCACAGGAAGAGATGCACAATATGTGTGTGTGTGTGTGTGTGTGTGTGTGTGTGTGTGTGTGTGTGTGTGTGTGTGTGTGTGTGTGTGTGTGTGTGTGTGTGTGTGTGTGTGTTACCAAATCTCTCGAGGGCGTCGGCCATCGCCTGGTTCTTCACCATGTCGATGAGTCCTCGACCGAGACAGAAGTGAGGGAAGATCAGGAGGACGTTCTTCAGGATGTCGTTGATTCCTCCGATCTCCTTTTGAGTTTAGATTAAAGATGGAGTTTAGATTAAAGATGGAGTTTAGATTTAAAATGGAGTTTAGATTAAAGATGGAGTTTAGATTTAAAATGGAGTTTAGATTAAAGATGGAGTTTAGATTAAAGATGGAGTTTAGATTTAAAATGGAGTTTAGATTAAAGATGGAGTTTAGATTAAAGATGGAGTTTAGATTAAAGATGGAGTTTAGATTTAAAATGATTTGGAGTTTAGATTAAAGATGGAGTTTAGATTAATTCTGATCTCAAGATTCCAGATTAACTCTGATCTCCAGATTAACTCTGATCTCCAGATTAAAGATTAACTCTGATCTCCAGATTAACTCTGATCTCCAGATTAACTCTGATCTCCAGATTAACTCTGATCTCCAGATTAACTCTACAGTGAGTCACAGCCTGGACTCACGTTGTTTCCGAACAGCTCCATGACGAAGGTGGAGATGCTGCCGTTGATGCCGATGAGGATGTTGACGCTGGTGAGGACGACGTAGGCGGTGCTGGGGATCTTAAAGAGGAAGGAGGCCGGATACATGAGAGGAGTGATGGACCAGCTGGAGAAGAAGACACAACGGAAACGTTCAACGACTAAAAGCTCCGGAAAATAAACTAAAGGGACCTTTAATGAGATGAAAATATAGAAATACAGAAAATGTTTGGAGTAAACTGCTGTTTAAAGTCTTGTGTAGTACTATGGAGTAGTGTGTGGTATATAGCGTGTAATATTTAGAAGTGTAGTATAGTACTCCGTATAAGTACTCTGTAGTAGTACTCTAATAGTATTCTGTATCAGTACTCTGTAGCAGTACTCTGTATCAGTACTCTGTATCAGTACTCTGTAGCAGTACTCTGTATCAGTACTCTGTAGCAGTACTCTGTATCAGTACTCTGTAGCAGTACTCTGTAGCAGT